>NC_089580.1:114603440-114714946 GCF_019320115.1 Miscanthus floridulus | reverse complement strand
CATGGCGGCTGCGGTGGCCACGGCAAGTGCTACGCCGGCGAAATGTAGCTGAAAACGGGGAAACAGAGGGCATGGGAAGGTCCAGTAGCTCACCACGAACACGTTGGAGCAAAGAATGGACCGAATGAGCTACGATGACACGGGTCAACGTTGACAGGGGTCACGGCGGAGCGATCTTCGACGACGGCGATGCTCTGTAGCTGTGGTGGTCAAAATGAAGAACCAATGGGTCACAAAGCACTACATCATTGCGGCGAAGCCGAAGCAAGACTCGGCAAGGGCTGGGACTCACCGTAGCGCGCTGGCCACGGCGACGCGGGCTCGACGACGGGGCTGCCGGCCGTGGAGAAGAAACACGACGAGTGGCGATTCCCAGTGAAATTAAGTTGAATTGATGGGTTGGCTGAGCGCGTAAGGCTAAAGCGGAGCTAATGGAGGCTTTGCTGCAACGGCAGGGGCACTGGTTCGACGATGAGGGCCCACCGGAGATGATCGGCAACGTCGGGAAAAACAGAGGGCGAAGGAAGAACAACGACGACGGCGTCGGAGCTTTATAGGGCGGCCAAAGAAGCAAGGAGAAGCCATGGCGAAGTCTTCAGCGCGCCAACGTGACACCCAGACGGCCACGCGCGCGACTGGAAGCAAGCCGAAGCTCGCCGGCGGTGTAGCGCAAGCGGTGAACACCTGTTCATACGAAATTACAAGTTTGCCATTCGCCAAAATTCACAAATTACTCCCAAATTTTCATAACAACTAAAAAATCTCCAAAAATAAAAGTTGTTCAAAATCAAAAGTTCTACAACTTTGCTTTTATAACCAACCCCTAATTCTATCTAGATTTTGAAATGATCTTTTAAATTCAAATAGGGAATATTTAACGAATTACGCCTTTTTGAATTACTCAAAATTTTTCTAAACAACTTGAAAAACTCCAAAAATAAACTTTGTATAACTTGCCAAGCTCTACACTTTTGCTTTTGGGCCCAGCCCCAAAATATGCTTAGATTTTGAAATGGATTTTTAGGGTAGGGTTTAAATGTTGAAAAGCGGGGTTTTCTCGAAAAATTCAAAATCCAAACAAACATTAAACTTGAGTCAAACAATACATTGCAACACATACCACATAAATATAAACTTGTATTAGTGTATGCATCTCAAAGTTTTCACCAAATGCCAAATGCTTTGCAATGCATATGATGACATGTCAGATTTTAATATTTAAACACCCGAGGTGTTACAATCCTTCCCCCTAAAAGAAATCTCGCCCTGAGATTCAAAGCCATAGGGTAAGTAATGGAAAAGGAAATGTGTCGTGAGAACACATACAAATTCTGTTCATAAAACAGCTGAGGTCCCTTTACAAAACACAATTTGTACTACCGAACTCAACTTACATTACTCTATTCTATATTGACGCTAGAAATTCTGGAAACTTTTCTAACAAGTAATCTTCTGATTCCCAAGTAGCTTCCTCTTCTGAATGTTGACTCCATTGTATCTTATAGAACTTGAGTGTCTGTCTTTGAGTAACACGATCTTTCTGATCTAACACTCGGATAGGATATTCGGAATAAGTTAAATCCGGTTCTAGTTCCACTCCTTCAACTTCAACATTCTGTTCAGGCACTCGGAGACACTTCTTCAATTGAGAAACAGGGAACACATCATGCATAGCTGCAAGATGTTTAGGTAATTTCAAGCGATATGCCACTTTTCCATACCTCTCCAAAATTTGATATGGTCCAATGTATCGGGGTGCCAACTTTCCTTTAACACCAAAACGGTTAACTCCCTTCATTGGTGATACTTTCAGATATACAAAATCTCCTTTGTTGAATACCAATGGTCTCTGTCGTCTATCCGCATAACTCTTTTGGTGGGACTGAGCTATCTTCAGATTACTCTATATTTGCCTAACCTTGTCTTTTGTTTCTTTCACAAGGTCAACTCCAAAGAATCTTCTCTCTCCTGGCTCAGACCAACTCAATGATGTTCTGCACCTATGACCATAGAGTGCTTCAAATGGAGCCATTCTAATGCTTTCCTGATAACTATTGTTGTATGAGAACTCAGCCAAAGGTAAGCATTCGTCCCACTTATTGGAATAGTTAAGGACACAACACCTTAACATATCTTCAAGTACTTGATTAACCCTTTCAGTCTGTCCATCAGTCTACGGATGATAAGCTGTACTATATAGAAGTTTGGTACCCAATGAAGAATGCAATTGTTTCCAAAAGTTGGAGACAAATTGTGTACCTCTATCTGACACAATAGTCTTGGGTACTCCATGGAGACTCATGATTCTTGCTAAATACATCTTGGCATATTGGATCGTAGGATATATTGTCTTAACTGGAAGAAAATGTGCTGACTTAGTGAGTCGATCTACAATAACCCATACTGAGTCAAATCCCTTTGATGTCTTAGGTAGACCAACAATAAAATCCATACTTATATCCTCCCACTTCCAAGATGGAATAGGTAATGGTTGTAACTCACCAGCAGACCTCAAATGTATAGCTTTCACTTTTTGACAAGTATCACACTTGGCTATGTATCTAGCAATCTCTATTTTCATTTTAGTCCACCAGAATCTTTGCTTCAAGTCATGGTACATCTTGTTACTTCCCGGATGGATTGATAACCTAGTAGCATGTGCCTCATCTAGAATTGACTGCCGCAACTCAGAAACTTTTGGTACCACCAGGCGATCCTTGAACCACAACACATCTTCATTGTCAATACTAAAGCATTCCGCTTTTCCATTCTTGACTCTTTCCTTAATATGGGCTATACCCTTGTTTTCCTTCTGAGCAGCAATAACTTGATCTCGAATAGTGGCTTCAACAATTATGTTGGTCAAACTTCCTTGTTGAATTACTTCTATATTCAACTTTTCCATTTCTTGACATAAATTCAAACCCATTGTTCTCACTGTCAGACAATTGCAATAACTTTTGCGACTGAGGGCATCTGCAACCACATTTGCTTTACCGGGGTGATAATGTACTTCCAAATCAAAATCCTTAATCAGTTCTAACCATCTTCTTTGTCGCATGTTCAACTCTGACTGAGTAAAGATATACTTTAAGCTCTTGTGGTCTGTATACATATGACATGTATTACCAAGCAGGTAATGCCGCCAAATCTTCAGAGCATGAACCACAGCTGCTAACTCCAAATCATGAGTCGGATAGTGTTCTTCATGTTGCTTAAGTTGCCAGGATGCATAAGCAATGACTCGGCCTTCTTGCATCAACACACATCCAATACCAATACCTGAAGCATCACAATAAACATCAAACGGCTTCTCGATGTCAGGTTGGGCTAACACTGGTGCAGTGGTTAACAGTCTCTTCAAAGTCTGGAAAGCCTCCTCACAATCTGATGACTAGGAAAACTTAACTTGGTTCTTCAACAATTCAGTTATGGACTTTGATATTTTTGAGAAATCTAGAATAAACCGACGGTAATACCCCGCCAAACCCAGAAAACTCCGAACTTGATGAACTGTGGTTGGCGGTTTCCAATCAAGCACATCCTTCACTTTGCTTGGATCAACTACAACTCCTTCGGCTAACAAGACATGTCTAAGAAATTGCACTTCCTTAAGCCAAAAATCACACTTGCTGAACTTGGCATATAGTTGATGTTCTCTCAAGCGGGTCAGAACAATTCTGAGATGTTCCGCATGTTCTTTCTTATTCTTGGAATATACTAAAATGTCATCAATAAACACCACTATAAACTTGTCTAGCTCAGGCATGAATACTGAGTTCATTAGATACATGAAATGAGCTGGAGCATTTGTCAAACCAAAAGACATTACCAAGTATTCATATAATCCATATCTTGTGGTAAATGCCGTTTTGGGAATATCTTCAGGCTTTATCTTGATTTGGTGATATCCTGACCTCAAATCTATCTTGGAGAAAACTTTAGCTCCGGCCAATTGATCAAAAAGCAGATCTATCCGAGGTAATGGATACTTATTCTTGATGGTCACTTCATTCAATGGACGATAGTCGACACATAACCTCAAAGTCTCATCTTTCTTTTTCACAAAAATTGCCGGACATCCCCAAGGTGAAGAACTAGGTTGGATAAACCCTTTCTCAATCAATTCTTGTAACTGAGTCTTCAACTCGGCCAATTCCTTAGGTGGCATCCTATAAGCTCTCTGAGAAATTGGAGCTGTTCTAGGTTGTAACTCTATATTGAACTGTACATCCCTATCAGGTGGTAGACCGGGTAAATCTTCAGGAAACACATCCGAAAATTCACACACTACCAGAATATCTCTAATCTCTTTGACAACAGTTGCACAAATCTTGCCCACTGATCTTCTTAGGGTTGGAAGTTGGATAAGAAGTTGAGAATTATTATCAGGCAAACTTACTCTTAAAGTCCTATTCAAAATATCTATAACAGCCTTATGCTGATACATCCAATTCATTCCTAAGATTACATCTATATCCTGATCCTTAAGGATAATCATGGTAGTGGGAAAAATATGCCCACCTAGGTTTATGGGTACCTGGTATACCATTTCCTTAGTACATAGACGAACCCCGGGCGACTGTATAAAGAAACTTTCCTTTGTTGCCCTAATTGAAATTTCATGCTTCACGACAAATGTTCTATTGATGAATGAATGCGATGCGCCAGAATCAAAAAGTATAACTGCAGGGTGATTGGCAACAGGAAACATACCCATCATCACTGGCTCCCCTTCCGGAATTTCTCCAGCTTGAATATAGAACACCCATCCTATCTTCCTCTCATCTTTGCCCTTCTGAGCATTCTGATTGGGGTTCTTGTTTGGTGCCTGACCCTATTGTTGATTAGCAAGGGCCTTCTGATAATTTTGATTAGCCTGCCTAGGATATGGACATTCCCTAGAGAAATGACCAGTCCTTCCACAATTGTAGCACGAATAGTTGTGACCCTAGGATGTTGGAGCATTGCCACCAGGAGTATTGGTTGACTGTGAACTCGGATAGGTTATAGCAGGACGGACATTTGACTGTTGCTTGGCTTGGAACTATGGTGGATGATAAGGAGGACGATTATGATGTACTGGATGATAAATCACCCTCTGCCTCTTTGGATTTCCCCCAAAAGATCCAGACGGCACACTCTTTTTCTTTTTGAGCTCCTTATGCTGCCGATACTTTGATTCTGAAGCAATTGCAATATTTACTGCCTCATGGTAAGTGACATTGGTGCAAGTGGTCATTATAGTCTGCAACTTGGTATTCAGGCCTCTCATAAACCACCTCTTCTTCTTGGCATCAGTATTGACATGTTCGGATGCATATTGGGACAGATGATTAAATCTTCCCACATACTGCATCACGCTTTGATCTCCTTATTTCAAAGCAAGGAATTCATCTAGCTTCATAGCCATCACTCCTTCGGGAATATAATGGGCTCTGAAGGCTGTACGGAACTGAGCCCAAGTTATTGGAATGCCAGCTGGTTGCATAGCCACTAAGTTTGCCCACCAAGCACTTGCTGCTCCTCTAAGTTGTTGGGCGGCAAACGTAGGTTTCTGATACTCCGTGCATGGGATAAGGTCAAATTTCTGTTCCATGGTTCGAAGCCAGTCATCAGCCTCCAATGGTTCATCTGCCTTGGTGAACACCAAGGGTCTTATGTCTGTAAAATCAACATATGTAGCCTCCTTCGGTTATGGTGGTGTCCACGGTTTCCGTACATCTGATTCTAATTACTCTGAGCCATCTCATGAAGCAAACGAGAATTTTCAACCGTCACATTGACAAGTGCAGTTATAGCATTAGCTAAATTGGTTGGAACTAGTGGCGGATCTGGAATACCGTCCTCATCTTGTGAAGTTCCCGGAATAAACGAACCCCATGTACGACGCATCTGCTCATAACAAACCAAACTTTATTCACATGTCTTTATTGAATTGTATCAAAGCTTACTCTAGACACATTACATAGAGTTTACTAATGTACAAACAAACCCATGAGTACGAAAATAGAACTACATAACTTAAACTAAAGCTACTATTATACAACTCTACTCTTTTCCTCAATTTCTTCAAACTTCAGGCTCGGTATCCATTTCAGAATTATTACCGCCTTCATCATCACTTTCATCAATCATTACTAATTCTTCAGGATCTTCTTCTTCTTTCTCTCCCGATTCATCATCATCGGCAAGGATGACACCGGGGTCCATGGCATCAGCTTGAGGCTCATGATTCGGATTTAGTAGATTGCTAAGCCTATGAACCTCCTCATGTAGATACGTATTATGTTCTTCTAAATCTTCTACATAGAATTCTAGCTCATGAGTTCTAGCTCTAGCTATATTTTCCCTATGCCAAGCTTCATTTCTTCCTTCCACCGTACGAACTAACATGCTATCGCAATTCCTATGCGCGGTGGTGAGCTGCCTCAATTGACCCTGTAATTCTCCTATTTGTATAACATCCAAAGCCCTATCTCTCGTAGATTGTGCTAACTCCATAGAAACCCTCAGTATCACTACCTGGGGATCAGGCCTAGAGCTGCTACTGCTAGCACCATCATTTCTAGGGGCAAGTTGGTGATGAGGAACTCCTTTGGGTCTGGTGGACTTACGGGGCGTCATCTTGGCACGAGCCATACTGTAGGAAGCCAATTTAATCCAAGTAAGACCATTTGATCAAAATCCAAAAAGTAGCCTCAAACCAAACTCACTACTTAACTCCAGACTAAGAGGTGAAGGAAGTAACGAGTGAATTATTCCTGATGCATGAATTGTTCTTATGAACAAAAATAGCAAAGTTTATAATACACATAAACAACATTTGTTTTTATATAGGGCATAGTATGATTACTACTCCACCACACAAAACCTTTTTAATCCAATAGGGAATGGTGAGAAAGAAATAAGATAAGTCAGAAGCAATTTGGACCAAATTAACAAGTTAAATTTAGTCATCCAAATCATTTTGAAGTTTTTGTAAAACAATACAACAAAAACCTTATAACGATCGCTCTGATACCATTCTGTGGCAGAACCTCCTAAGTTATAGGGCCCACATGCACCTATCACTGTCCGATGACCTTTGACATTTATGCATATGTTTCCAATAACTTAAAAAGACTGTCGGGTGTCCTCGGGGAACCCCAAATCATCCACGATTTTCGAGCAGGATCACGTTACAGAGTCATTGCAGTATTACAACATTTATTCAAATATCAAAACCAGAGTAAAAACAACGGAAGTCTTATGATAACATAGTTTACAAACCAGTTGTTTCAAACCTTACAAACTAAGTTCGATAATTATTACAAACCATAGTAGTAGTGGAGTGGCATAATTAATATAGACATATCACATAAAATAAACATCCTGCCCAAGGATCACACATTTACTTCTCATCGTCAGAACGAACGATAGTCATGCAGCATGATCCAAAACAGATCTGCTCATGAGGCTCACTTGCAACAAGGGGTCAATGAACCCTGAGTACAAAAGTACCCCACAAGACTTAACCAAAATATTAACTGATAAACTCAGTAATGCAGGCTCAGGGATTCAAGGTATAGCTTTAACAATGATCAAGGTTCCTTTGCGTAAAAAGCTCTTTTAACAACATTCTTTATATAGAAAACTTCTCAAGAATTATATACAAAGCTGACACGATCCGCACTGAGATCATGAAACTTCATATCCAACACCTTTACCAGCCTTATTCAAGTTCCGATTATTAATTCTATGATGATGAACAGTGAGTTGAGTCTCCATAACCGAGGAGCAACGACGATTAGAACCAATTAAGCCCAGCTGGGGATTCTAGACCACACGACATATGCAGGTCCCCGACTCACATATATCAACCTACCCTCGGATCCTCTAAAACAAGAACGGGTCCGCGCCACCTGAGAATACAGTACTCCACCATTCTAGCCCATGGCCACGTGGGTACACGCTATTCCTGCCATCTCTCCACTCCTAGTGCGCGAGTAGCCATTCTCGTAATAGAATTTCCAAGTTCAGGCTTACCGGAGTATGTGGTTAGTACTACAAATTCTCACCTCATACAATTCAACAACGGACGTGCCTTAATCGACACAGGCGGAAAGAACTCGCTCACAAGACCTCCATGTCTTGTGGCTCACACACACCAAGTCCGCCCGGTCTAGATTTATTACTCCACATTCCCATATCACATGCTAACAATATTGACCAATGTCCCATTTAAAACTTGCAGGTGGCAGGGGGTCACCCGACTTTCATCATTCTACGCATAGCTAAGCAAAACTAGGCATATACGAGTTTAAAACTGGTAATATGGTAAATATGGAATAACAAGGGTGGTAATGCACCAATTAGGCTCTTACTTAACTCCTAATCACTTAATGCAGTAACGGAAAGCAAAAGCGAAATTAATTTATAAAACACAAGGTAGGGTTGTATACATCCGGGGCTTGCCTTCGTTGACGGAAAAGTCCGGTTCCTGCGACGTTTCACAAGTATTCAATCCGACCTCAACAGACGGATTAACTTCTTCCATGACTTGATTAACTACCACGTGTTCACCTTCGTTCACTACACGTAGTAACAATGCCATGTTCAACATGATGCGGAATACTAAATATGATGCTCGATGATGGATACAAAAATTAACAATTTGAATACAACTTTCCTTCGCGGTACAGTTGCAAGTCAAACAAACTAAATCTTTATCATAACACATACATCAATTGCCAAGGATCATCATCAACTAAGGACCCAAGGTCATCACTCAATCCAAAAGTCCAAACAAAAACCTAAATCATTAAAGGTTACTATTTGCTTTTATGAATTAATTATTTAATTCAAAATTATGAAATAAATCAACTTATTCTAATTGAGCTCAAAATTTTAGTACATGTTCATTACATGTTAACTAAGTGGCAAAACAAATTTCATAATTTTTGGATAAATAAATAAGCCTAGAAAAATCATGGAAATCCATTTATGAATTAATTGAGCAATTTTTATCACATTTAAAATTTACTGAAAACATTATTTCATATTTTTCTTAAATACTATACATCATAGAGAAGTCACACAAAAATTTTTATAATTTTTGGAGCTCTAAATAAATCTACACAAAAATAACAAAAATAGACACTATTCATTTAATTCTGAAAAATAGAAAATCCATTTGAACGCTGAGTCACTGACATGGTGACCCCACCTGTCATCTTCTACCTCGCGCTCTGACCACGACAGTGACGGCTCTGACCAGCGATATCTCGACGACGGCGAGATCAACGGCGACGGCGAATGCACTAACGTGATCACAACATCACGGCGCACCGATTTGTGGCACAAACACGAACAACTACTGCCTGGACCGAGCACTACGCCGGCCATGGCGGCTGCGGTGGCACGGCAGTGCTACGCTGGCGAAACGAAGCCGAAAATGGGGAAACAGAGGGCATGGGAAGGTCCAGTAGCTCACCACGAACACGTTGGAGCAAAGAATGGGACCGGATGAGCTACGATGACACGGGTCGACGTTGACAGGGGTCACGGCGGAGCGATCTTCGACGACGGCGATGCTCTGGTAGCTGTGGTGGTCAAAATGAGAAACCAATGGGTCACAAAGCACTACATCATTGCGGCGAAGCCGAAGCAAGACTCGGCAAGGGCAGGGACTCACCGTAGCGCGCTGGCCATGGCGACGCGGGCTCGACGACGGGGCTGCCGGCCGTGGAGAAGAAACACGACGAGTGGCGATTCCCAGCGAAATTAAGCTAAATTGATGGGTTGGCTGAGCGCGTAAGGCTAAAGCGGAGCTAATGGAGGCTTTGCTGCAATGGCAGGGGCACTGGTTCGACGATGAGGGCTCACCGGAGATGATCGGCAACGTCGGGAAAAACAGAGGGCGAAGAAAGAACAACGACGACGGCGTCGGAGCTTTATAGGGCGGCCAAGGAAGCAAGGAGAAGCCACAGCGAAGTCTTCAGCGCGCCAACGTGACGCCCAGACGGCCACGCGCGCGACTGGAAGCAAGCCGAAGCTCGCCGGCGGTGTAGCGCAAGCGGTGAACACTGTTCATCGAAATTACAAGTTTGCCATTCGCCAAAATTCACAAATTACTCCCAAATTTTCATAACAACTCAAAAATCTCCAAAAATAAAAGTTGTTCAAAATCAAAAGTTCTACAACTTTGCTTTTATAACCAACCCCTAATTCTATCTAGATTTTGAAATGATCTTTTAAATTCAAATAGGGAATATTTAATGAATTACGCCTTTTTGAATTACTCAAAATTTTTCTAAACAACTTGAAAAACTCCAAAAATAAACTTTGTATAACTTGCCAAGCTCTACACTTTTGCTTTTGGGCCCAACCCCAAAATATGCTTAGATTTTGAAATGGATTTTCAGGGTAGGGTTTAAATGTTGAAAAACGGGGTTTTCTCGAAAAATTCAAAATCCAAACAAACATTAAACTTGAGTCAAACAATACATTGCAACACATACCACATAAATATAAACTTGTATTAGTGTATGCATCTCAAAGTTTTCACCAAATGCCAAATGCTTTGCAATGCATATGATGACATGTCAGATTTTAATATTTAAACACCCGAGGTGTTACAAATACCCCCACAATCGCCTACCTAAGTATCGGGGGTAACAATATGGTCTTGTTATTGTTGATGATTATTCCCGTTTCACTTGGGTATTTTTCTTGTTTGATAAGTGTCAAGTTAGAGACAAAGTAAAGACTTTTGTTAGAAGAGCTCAAAAGGAGTTTGGTCTCCCCATCAAGAATATAAGAAGCAACAATGGGACCGAATTCAAGAACACCCAAGTTGAGGAGTTTCTTGATGAAGAAGGCATCAAGCATGAGTTCTCAACTCCATACACCCCTCAACAAAATGGTGTAGTAGAGAGGAAGAATCGTACACTAATTGACATGGCAAGGATAATGCTAGATGAGTACAAGACGCCAGACCTCTTTTGGTGCGAAGCTGTCAACACCGCTTGCCATGCCATCAACCGCCTCTACCTACACAAGAAGTTGAAGAAAACTTCATATGAGCTTCTAACCGGTATCAAACCAAAGGTGTCCTACTTTAGAGTGTTTGGGTACAAGTTCTTCATACTTAATAAGAAACCCAAAACCTCTAAGTTTGCACCTAAAGTTGATGAAGGTTTTCTTCTTGGTTATGGATCAAATGAGCGTGCCTATTGTGTTTTCAACAAATCCTCTGGGAGAGTTGAAATGGCAGTAGACGTGACATTTGATGAATCTAACGGCTCTCAAGTGGAGCAAGTTGATTCAAGTGTTGTAGGAAAGGAGGATCCACCATGTGAAGCAATCAAGCAATTGGCCATTGGTGATATAAGATCATAAGAAGACAAAGTCACTAAAGTGGAGGTTCCTCAAGCTGCTGATAAACAAAGTTTCGCTGACATACCTGATGTTGAGGGGGAGCCGACCCTTGCTACAAATCAGCAGAGTGGTAGTGCCACACATAAGAGTGACAGTGCCACACTCCCTCTGACAGCAGCAACAAGTCCAACTCTGATTCAAGGACAGAACCTACAACCTATATTAGAGCAAGAAGATAATGAAGATCCAGAAGATGGACAAGAGGCCATTGATCATCAAGGCTAAGGCAAACAATACAATGAGATCATCCTGTTGACAACATCTTTGGGAGTCTTCAAAAGGGGGTAACAACTCATTCACATTTAGCAAACTTTTGCCAATATTACTTGTTTGTTTCCTCTTTGAAACCTCTTAAGGTTGAGCAAGCACTTGGTGATCCAGATTGGGTAATGGCCATGCAAGATGAGCTCAACAATTTCGAAAGAAATCAAGTGTAGACCTTGGCGGAGAGACCCAACACCAACATTATTGGCACCAAGTGGGTCTTTCGCAACAAGCAAGATAAGAATGGCATGGAGACAAGAAACAAGGCAAGATTGGTTGCTCAAGGTTTCACTCAAGTAGAGGGCTTATACTTTGAGAAAACATATGCACCGATGGCAAGACTTGAAGCAATCCGAATGCTTCTAGCCTATGCCGCTCATCACAATTTCAAGCTATATCAAATAGATGTGAAGAGTGCATTCCTCAATGGCCCCATTCAAGAACTTGTCTATGTTGAGCAACCACCGGGTTTTGAGGATCCCAAGTTCCCCAACCATGTCTACAAACTCCAAAAGGCGCTCTATGCGCTTAAGCAAGCACCAAGAGCATGGTATGAATGCCTTAAGGAATTCTTTCTTAAACAAGGCTTTAAAATAGGAAAAGCCGACCCAACCCTTTTAACTCACAAAGTTGGTAAAGATATATTTGTGTGCCAAATATATGTCGATGACATAATATTTGATAGTACTAATCATACTTTTTGAGGAATTTAGTAGGATCATGATGAAGAGGTTTGAGATGTCTAAGATGGGTGAGTTGAAGTTCTTCCTAAGATTTCAAATCAAGCAAGTGAATGATGGAACTTTTATTAGTCAAACAAAGTACACCCATGATATGCTCAAGAAGTTTGACATGGTGAATGCCAAGCCTATTAAAACTCCCATGCCAACCAATGGACATCTTGATCTCAACATTGAAGGGAAAGTCATGGATACCAAACGGTTTTACTGCGGGGGCCATTTATTCTTCATCTTATCCTTAGGTCCGTAGTAACATTTTCCCCTCTCTCTTCCCCCCGACGCTGATGCCCGTGCCTCTCTCTCCTCTCATGCCTGCGCTATCACTGTCGCTTGGCCATGTGTTGCCAATCTCTAGAAGTGCCATGACAGCTAACAGCCCTCTCTCAACATCGCTGATGGCTGCTACTACCCCTGGCCCAAGTAGTTTCTTTCCTCTCCTCTCCATTCCTTGTTTGAGAAGATGGAGCACAAAGATTATGATCGAAGGGGGAAAGGAAGATGAATAAGCAAAGAGACAAGGATCCACCTTGCCATGGTCGAGGGAGGTCAATAGCAGCAGGCAGTAGTGCAGCTCTAAGGGGACTTGGTGATAGGAGAGGCGTGAGCAATATGTTGAAGATGAGGAGAGGCTAGAGATGACAGGTCGTACCACTAATGTCATTCCTAACACCCGACAACATCTCTCAGATTTGATGGCAGATACATGAGAGATTTTGAGAGTGAGATCATCATGAGACCTCCAGATAACTCCCGCCAGCCTGTAGTTGTCAACTATTCCAAGAGTTGAAAGCTGGTGGAAGAGGCAAGATGGATCAATCTCTATGCAGTGCGCAATGATTTGGGGATTAATTACAGATTCTAGAATGAGTTTTATTCCAACTTTTATGCCACTACCATTCTTGCATCCAAGAAAACCAAAATCATCAAGATGAAGTACATTGATTGGGATGAGATGTAGGAGAAGGAGAAGCCTGAGTTTGACAAGGTAATTAAGATTTGTGATAGGTTCTAGCTTTCAAACATCATGGGTTTCTAGTATAACTGGTGAAAGGATCAAGATGCCCAAGAGGGGGGGGGGGTGAATTGGGCTAATTCTAATTTTCTTTGCAATAATTAAATCCTATGGTTAGCCCAATTAACCCCTTGTGCCTAGAAAGTGTTTCTAATTGTTCTACCGCACAAAAGACTTGCAACCTAAGTTCCAATCCTACCCTAGCATGACAATTCTATGAATGTAAAGATAAGAATTGAATTGCTCAAAGTAAATAGAGAAGGAGGAACGCGGTGATGTTTTGCCAAGGTATCGAAGAGTCACCACTCCTCACTAGTCCTCGTTGGAGCACCCATGCAAGGGTGTAGCTCCCCCTTGATCCGTGCAAGGATCAAGTGCTCTCTATGGGTTGATTCTTTGACACCCCATCGCGGTGAATCACCCACAACCGCTCACAACTTGAGTTGGGTCATCCACAAGCTCTTCGGATGATCACCAAGCTCCCAATCACCACCAAGCCATCTAGGTGATGGCAATCACCAAGAGTAACAAGCATGAACTCTCACTTGACCACGACAAGCCTAATGAGAAGGGTGGATGCACACTTTGCTACTCTTGCTTCACTAATGAGGGCTCTCTTTGGGATTCCCAAATCTCAATCACCTCACTAGGACCTTGCTCTTCTTGGCACTCTCAAACGTGTTTCTCAGCTGTTGGAATGAGCAAAAGTACCCCCACACACGAATGGATGTGGTATTTATAACATGGGCTGAAAAACGAACCGTTATGTGCCTCTGCGGGGTGACTGGATGCTCTGGTCATGTTGACCGAATGCTCTGGTCAGTACACCCCAAACTCCAGTGTTTAAAGTGTGACCGGACGTTGGACAGCGTCCGGTCAGCACTGACTGGACGTGTCCTGTCGTGATTTTCCCTCTCTGGAACCTTACTGGAGTCGACCAGACACTGGCTCTCAGTGTTCGATCACTTCACCTCTCAGCATCCGGTCGTGCCAGACGATTTCACCTTGGTCAAATGAACTGACCGGACTCTGCGTCAGCGTTCGGTCAGTATTTGACCCTCCATTCACTTCCAACTCTTGATCATATGTGAATGAAGTTTGCTCCATTGGATCTAAGGGCTATTTTGGAGCTACCTAGTGCTAGTTTTAACAAGTGTGCACCACACCTAACTCACTAGACTCACCTAGGTCAAGCTACCCATCCATACCCCCCTTAATAGTATGGCCAAAGGAAAAAACAAAGTCCTAAACTACTCTAAGTGTCTCTTCAACACCAAATGACACTTAGAACTAGTCCATCCTTAACCTTGTCGTCCATCCTTTGAAAACCAAAACGATTTCCATCATAGGGGCATGACCACCTTGATTGCCCAATCGATCTCTATTACTGTGACCTAACTTAATTGCCTCTACAAAACACACATTAGTCACAGTAATCACGTATTGTCATTAATCACCGAAACCCAACTAGGGGCCTAGATGCTTTCAATCTCCCCCTTTTTGGTGATTGATGACAATACTACCTCGAGTATGTGAAAGTGATGAGGTTTTTAACATGCTTGGTTCATATAAGCTTTTGGCAATAAGAACAAAAGTGTTAGGCAAGCTTATATGACCCAAGCCAACATGATGTACTCAAAAGATTTGAAATAAGCATGAGTACAAGTAATGAAGCTCATTTGTATCGGAGTAAAACGCGGAAGCAAAGGCAAATGAGCATAGCACAAGTGATATGACATAAATAATTCAAAGTAGAGAGCACACATGTCATATATCACGATCACGTAGATATCACTATCACATAAATATAGTTTAATGCATAAATGTAAACACACGACAAATGCATAATAGTGTATCACACATAAAAACTCCAAATGTAAATAGATAAGCTAATAACTAAGCTCCCCCTAGATATGTTGCTCCCCCTAAGTCTAACATACTCCAACCCTCTCCCCCTTTGGTGTCAAACACCAAAACCTAAGGGTCGGTCGGCGGGGCTACAATGGACAAGCTGGATGCTGAGGTACGAGGAGCGAGCTGGAACTAGGTGCCATCATCATCTAATCTTGAGCTTTGAGCTGTCTAACCCTCTATAGCTGGAAGCGATGCTAAAGCAGTCTAGGTCAGATCAGGAACTAGAGCTGCTGTAGGCTATGCTGGTATGACTAAAGCAGCCAGCTCTGATGATGCCACTGAGGAAGGGAGCATCTCTGTAGTCCCGATGATAGGTGCAACTGTAGAAGGACCTGGGACATGTAAGTATGGAGGAGTAGGCTGCCCTATCAACTCACTAAAGGAAGCACCAAGGCTTCTAGAGACTGAAGTGTCTGGCACTAGCAGCGACGATGTCTGAGCCGGTGTGAAGCCCATCTGAAGAGGTGTGAACTGTAGGGCTATCACTGGCAAAGTGAACCACTAGGACACCTGCTCTATAGGTGAAGTATACTGTGCTGATGGCTATCCTTGACTCTAAAGCCCACTAGGTTGTAATGCTGGAGTCATCAAAGTGGTGCAGGCTGACCAAGCTAGGGCGAAGGCTATGGCGGTGGAGCCTCAATCGCTGTCACTACATGCTGCATGAATCCAAGAAGCTGCTGTTGCATGAGAAGCTGCTGTTGATGCATGGCCTACTGCTGCTGCTATATGGCCTGCTGCTGGCGCTGGAACTCATCCTGTCGAGTTTGAAACTGTGCAAAAGTGGCAGCTATCTCCTAAGCCTGACAAGCCTGGTCCTGCCTCATCTGCTCAAGTATAGCAAGGAGAGCTAGATTTGTCTGCGGTGTAGGTGGAGCTAAACTGGAGCTACCGGCCTCATGGTCATGTTGACATGCAAGCATCTGAGAAATAGGCTGGTAATCATCATCTGAGCTGTCACTAGGGTTGCTCGCGACCATCCCCTCCTACTAAGCAAGATGCTCCTCCTCCATAGCTGTAATACCCCTAATAATATCATCCTGCTGGGCTGTAGTCTTGGGCACCTCTAGACGATGGCGCGGCTGACTAGGTGTAGTCGGTGTACTATGGCGGATCATTTGAGTTAGGTTATAAGCAGGAAACTCTATAGTGGTACCACTGTACTTAGCTAGCATCTCAGGTGGCCTCACTGTAACTGCCCTATGAATAAGAAACGTGATCCAGTGGGCATAGGGCAACTATCGGTGACCTTTGAACCCCTCAGCAATAGTATCCTCCATCTCTGAAAGAAGGAGATCCCAAATGTCAAATATGGTCTACTGCATCAGGGAGTTGAGAAGTCATAGCTGTATATAAGTCAATCCCTCTCTATATCCCATCCTCGAAAGTAATGTCCTTCTCATGACAGTCTTAATCACGTGAGCAGTGGGAGTGAGATCACTGGGGTTTCTTCTCGACCCTTCACCAAAAGGCTCTATGAAACAGTGGTGAACCAAGTCTATAGGGGGCACCATACCACCATGAGGGCATCAGGGAGGCGCTATCTGTCCATAGCAAACTTCATGTAACCTGATAGGCTGCTCCTGAAGCCTAAGAATCTCCCTAACCCTAGTGCTCATTAGCCTATAATCTCTGCCTCTGAATGCAAAGTGAATATATCTATGCTGTGGGTCAATCCAGAGAGTAGCATAGAACTGATGGACCCAAGATAGAACATATAATCCTGTCCATCCAATCAAGTCTATCAGCCCTAGCAGATATGCAAGGTAGGGGCGAATGTGCTCTCCAGCTGCTGCTACTATAGACTCAATGTTGCACACCCTCTAAGATCTGAATACAGCACCACTATTAAGGTATGCATTGTAGAAATCCTCCTGCAAAGGTGTGTAAAACCCCTCTAAAGCTCTCTCATCCCTCCTCAAAGGAAACCACACCTCAAAATCCATGAACCTCAGCTACTGCACCTGCTTGGCCGTGGCGGCCCTCAGGTCAAGATGGGTCATTGGAGGCGGGCCTTGTGGTCTAGGCAGTGGACGAGAACCCCTCTACTGAGTATCTGCCCTTGGTGTGATTAGAGCATAGGTACAACTAGAGCAGCGTAACTGTTGCTGAGGTGCCGGCTCTGTCTCCTCGGCCTGCTTGGCCTACTCACCCTCCTGAGTCTACTGTGCTAGCTATGCCTCCTGAGTCTGCTTTGCTACCTATGGCTGCTGTTGTGACTCCCCCTGAGGCTGACCCTCATCAATGGCAACACGCCATCCTCCAATCATGAGAGTCCCAGCTGGACCACCATGAAGGCACTCAACTCGCTCAAGTGTAGCCCTCGCTTCTGGTGAAAGCTGGTCTACAATGACAACACCACCGCGAGCACCTCCTCTCTTGGCACGCTCTACGGCCTCTGCAACCGTGGCTGCTCTAGCTATCTCTATATCTAGGTACTTGCACTTCTTTGTTGTAGTCTTCTCTGTCGCCTTGCCTTTTGGATCTATAGGTAAGCGAGGTGGATGCCTCGGATCCTCATCACCTGGACCACCTCTGGCATTCTTGACATGAGCCATCTGAAGGATCTAAAAAGACCAACTGCCGCTGACAAGAAACAACTGCCAACTATCACTTCTGAGGCTTGGCCTCGTTCCATACTCGTGAGCTTGGCCTCAAGTTGACTGACAACTGCCAACAGGACCTCAATGCCACCAACTCACTGCATGATAGAATAGATAGGATAGAGATATGAAACCCTAAGAAAGCAAGCAATTAGGTATGAAATTGAAACGTGGGCTTGCTACTTAATGAACCAGCGATCCGAGGAGAAGAGAAACGATGTGCGGGGAACCATGGAATCACGAGGCTAGGGTTAGGGTTTGGCGACTCACAGTGGCACTGGAGGCACAATGTGAGCATGTGATGGCAGTAGGGACTCTGGTGCTAGCAGTGCTGGTGAGCTGGCAATAGCAGCGGGCGGTGCTAGGGTAGTGGAGCATGGTGGGTCAGAAGCGCGGGCAGCATAGATAGGGCACAACGGTGTGTGGAGGCATAGGAGCTGCGCGAGCATGGGCACGGGATGCGTGGAGGTGCGGCGGCTCGGTGATGCTGTGGCTCGGGCACAGGAGCACGGGAAGCGGCGGCGCTAGGGCACGAGAGTAGGCGCAGTGGTGATGACGACGGATGTGATTGAGGATCAAACGCCACGATTAAATAGTGGCCCCCAGTGAGTCAGAAAAGGAAACAGAGAAAAGAAACTGAGTCCTGCACATTTCCTATTGACTGGGTGCTCCGATGGCAGTAACTAGACGCTGCCACCTAGCGTTCGGTCGATTCTAGAGAGGTCCAAATCCTCTGGAATCACGACCGGACGCGTTCGGTGGACACCGACCGGACGCAGCCAGAGTCCAATCACCTTGCCTTGACGCCTTCTTGCTCGACTAGACGCTGAAGCTCCATCTGACCAGACACTAGGAAAATACTGTTTTAGCGTTTGGTCACTCCTTCTCAGCAGCAGTTCACCTCCTGTGAACTAACCAGACGCTGGACATCAGAGTCCAGTGCAGCGTGTGGTCACTCTTCCTTCAGCAAATCTTTAAAGTCCTTTGTGTTGCCTATTCCTAATCAAGTCCCAACTCAAATAAGATCCAAATAAACACCAATTGGGACTGATGTGAGTGACCTCTCTCAAACCCTCATATTTTTCAAAAATATTTTGCCTTAGGCTATAAATCTTTTTAAGAAAATAGGCAATAAGAGGGCAATTTAAGATAAATGACAAACAACAATCATGCATATGCAATGCAATACTTGAAAGTAAATCTAGTTGCTTGTCAAGTTTGATCTAAGGTTAAGCTTCTTCACACGCTTTTCGGCGGTTATCTTAACCATGTTAGACAAACCCTATATGCATTACCAAAGATTAAACATGTTGTATTTTACAATGCAATGCAAGGGACAACACAAACTCATCTTTTAGCAAAGTTGCTAAAATCAAGAACATTGAGCTCATTCTGCAATCTACAAAATGTTGCCTCATCTAGCGGTTTAGTGAAGATATCCATCAATTGATCCTCGGTCCTTACACCTTCTAATGATATATCATTCTTTGCAATGTGATCTCTAAGAAAGTGATGGCGAATATCTATGTGCTTGGTGTGAGAGTGTTGAACCAGATTATTTGTAAGTTTTACCGCACTTTCATTGTCGCATAAAAGAGGTACTTTTTCTAGAACTACACCATAGTCTAGCAAAGTTTGTTTCATATAAAATATTTGTACACAACAAGCACCCATGGCAATGTATTCCGCTTCGGCAATGGATAAGGCCACACTATTTTGTTTCTTGGAGGACCAAGACACAAGTGATCTACCAAGCAAATGGCACCCTCTGGATGTGTTTTTTCTATCAACTTTGCATCCAGCATAATCCAAATTGGAATAGCCAATTAATTCAAATCTAGCTCTTTTGGGATATCAAAGGCCAATGCTTGGTGTGTGTTGAAGATACCTAAGGATTCTTTTTATGGCAATTAAATGAGTTTTCTTAGGATTAGCTTGAAATCTAGCACACGTACACACACTAAATATGATGTTGGGCCTAGATGCGGTTAAATATAACAAGCTACCAATCATAGAGCGGTAGAGAGTTTGATCAACCTTGTTACCTCCCTCATCTAGGTCGAGATGTCCATTAGTTGGCATTGGTGTCTTGATTAGCTTACATTCATCCATCTTGAATCTTTTGAGAAGATTATTTGTATATTTCTCTTAAGAGATGAAAATCTCTTCTCTCATTTGCTTGACTTGAAAACCAAGAAAGAATGTAAGCTCTCCAATCATTGACATCTCAAACTCCTTTGACATAAATTCACCAAATTCTTTGCAAAATTCTTTATTTGATGATCCAAAGATGATATCATCAACATATACTTGACAAATAAAGATATGCCCATCAAGCTTCTTGGTGAATAGTGTGGTGTTGACCTTCCCAATGGTGAAGCCCTTCTCAATGAGGAAGTCCCAAAGGAGCTCATACCAAGCTCTTGGGGCTTGCTTAAGCCCATATAATGCCTTGGACAACCTATAAACATGATTAGGATATCTAGGGTCTTCAAACCCAGGAGGTTGATCAACATAGACTAGTTCATTAATAAAGCTATTTAAAAATGCATTTTTTATATCCATTTGATATAGTTTCATATCATGATGAGATGCATATGCAAGAAGGATACGAATGGCTTCTAGTCTTGCAACCGGTGCAAAGGTCTCTCCAAAATCCAAACCTTCCACTTGAGAGAACCCCTTTGCTACTAGTCTTGCCTTGTTCCTCACAACAACACCTTGATCATCTTGCTTGTTCCGGAACACCCACTTTGTTCTAATGACTCTTGCACCTTTTGGCCGCTCTTCAAGAGTCCACACTTCATTACGGGTGAAGTTGTTCAACTCTTCATGCATGGTATTTATCCAATCTGGATCTTGAAGGGCTTCTTCAACCTTAGTAGGCTCAAAGCAAGAGACAAAAGAGTGATGAGCAATAAATGAAGTAAGTTTTTGTGAGCGAGTCATTACACCCTTTGATGGACTCCCTATGATGAGATCTTGTGGATGATCTTGTAGTAGAGGTGTATTTCTTCTACTGACCACTTGAGGAGGAGGTTGTGGAGCATCAACATCTTGTGCTTGTACCACTATTTGCTCATGGGAGACATGAGTATCTTCATTTTCTACTCTCCCATCTTTTTCACCATCTTGTGGCACATTTGATGAAGAGGGTGGATCAACCACTTATACATCATCTTCATCATCTTTAGGCTTGATGTCTCCAACCAGAATGTTCTTCATAGCCTCCCTCAATGGTTCATCACCTACATCATCAAGATTCTCATGTGCTCCTTGGGAGCCGCTAGATTCATCAAATTCCACATCATATGTTTCTTCAACCAAGCCAGTGGCATGATTAAATACTCTATATGCTTTGGACTTTGATGAGTAACCAACAAGAAAACCAATATCACAACGTCTTTAAAACTTCCCTAGGTGTTGCCGCTTCTTGTAGATGTAGCATTTGCAACCAAACACCCTAAAGAAGGAGACGTCCGGCTTCTTCCCATTGAGCAACTGATAAGGTGTCTTGCCAAGGAACTTTTAAAGGAATAGGTGGTTAGATACATAGCATGCGGTGTTGATAGCTTCTGCCCATAGAGCTTCGGGGGTGTTATACTCATTAAGCATTGTTCTTGCAAGAGTGATCAATGTCCGGTTCTTCCTCTCAACTACACCATTTTGTTGAGGAGTATATGTTGCGGAGACCTCATGTTTGATTCTAACTTCATCACAATAAGCTTCTATGTTTGTGTTGTCAAATTCCTTCCCATTATCACTTCTTATCTTCTTTAGCTTCACTTCAAATTCATTTTGAGCTCTCTTGGCAAACTTCTTAAAGCAAGATGCAACTTCGGATTTGTCATGAAGGAAGAATACCCATGTATACCTTGAATAATCATCAACAATCACAAGACAATAAAGATTTCCTCCCAAACTCTTGTATGTTTGTGGTAGAACCACCTAAATTATAGGGCCCACATGCACCTGTCACTGTCCAATGACCTCTGACGACTATGCATATGTTCCCGGTAACTTAAGAAGACTATTGGGTGACCTCGGAGAACCCCAAATCATCCACGATTTCTGAGCAGGATCCCATTACAGAGTCATTGTAGTATTGCAACAGTTTATTCATTAATATACATCAGAGTGAAATAGCGAAAGTCTTACAATAACTTAGTTTATAAACCAGTTGTTGCATACCTTACAAACTAAGTACGATTATTATTACAAACCATAGTAGTGGAGTGACATTAGTAACATAAACATAACATACAAAGAAAGTGCCCTGCCCAAGGGCCACACATTTACTTATCATCATTGATTTAAACAACAGTCATGCAGCATGGTCCAAGATAGACCTGCCCATGAGGCTCACCTACAACAAGGGTTAAAGAACCCTGAGTACAAAAGTACTCAACAAGACTTAACCAAAATAAAAATAGATAAGACTCAGGAATGTAGGCTCAGGGATTCAAGGTAAGGCTTTAGCAATAAACAAAGTTCTTTTGTGTAAAAGCTCTTTAAAAAGATTCTTTCAACATTTAATTCTTTATAAAGACCATATATGAATCTGCCATGATCCATAATAAGATCATGAACTTCATATCAAACTCTTTCTCAAATCCAACTCAATTTTCATTTATTAACTATGATGATGAACAGTGAGTTTAGTCTCCATAACCGAGGAGCAACGACGATTCAAACCGATTATAACCCAGCTAGGGATTCCCAACCACACGACATATGCAGGTCCCCGACCTACATATACCAACCCACCCTCAAATCCTCTAAAACAAGAATGGGTCCGCGCCACCCGAGAATATAGTACTCCACCAATCCAGCCCATTGCCACGTGGGTACACGCTACTCTCGCCATCTCTCCACTCCCAGTGCGCGAGTAGCCATTCTCGTAATAGAATAGCCAAGTTAAGGCTTACCAGAGTATGTGATCAGTACTACAAAGTCTCACCTCATGCAATACAACAACGGATGGTTCTTAATCGACACAGGTGGAAAGAACCCGCTCACAAGACCTCCATGTCTTGTGGCTCCCATACACCGAGTTCGCCTGATCTAGATTTATTACTCCACATGCTCATATCTCATGATCACATAAATAACCAGTCGTATCCAAAAATCCATTTATATCTCGCAGGTGACCGATAATCACCCGACTTTTATCGTTCTAAGCACGGCTAAGCATAATTAGGCATTCTCGGATTGAAACGGGTAACAAGGTTTGATATGGAAAAGCAAGGTTGGTAATGCACCAATTAGGTTTCCACTCAACTCCTAATCACTTAATGCAGTACTGAAAAGCAAAAGCGATATAAATTTGTAAAACACAAGGTAGGTTTAAATGCATCCGAGGCTTGCCTTGGTTGTCGAAAAAGTCAGGTTCCGGAGATGTTCCACAGTTATCAAATCCAACCTCAACAGACGGATTAACTTCCTTCACAACTTGATTGACTACCATGTTCTCGCTTTCGTTCACTACACATAGTAACAATGCCATGTTTAATATGATGCGAGATATAAAATATGATGCTTGACGATAGATGCAAAAGTTAATAACTTGAATACAACTTTCCTTCGTGGTACAGTTGTAAACCAACAACTAACTAAACCTTTTCATAAACTCAAACACTTACTTTAAGTATCAAGAATTATTTTATACTAATGACCCAAGGTCATCACTCAATCCAAAAATCCAAACAAAACCTAAGTCATTAAGGTTTACTATTTATTTTATGAATTAATTATTTAATTCAAAATTATGAAATAAATCAACTTTCTCCAAATGAGCTCAAAATTTTTGTGAAGGCTCATCACATGATAACTAAGTGGTAAAATAATTTTCATAATTTTTGGATAATTATATAAGCCTAGAAAAATCATGGAAATCCATTTATTAATTAATTTGAGCAATTTTTATCACATTCAAAATGTACTTAAAAATAACATTTAATATTTTTACTAAATATTTTACATCTCAGAGAGGTCACACAAAAATTTTCATAATTTTTGGAGCTCTAATTAATTCTATACAAAAATAACAAATCATAGCGCTATTCATTCAATTCTGTAAAATAGAGAAATCCATTTTCAAACCCACGGCCACTGACATCGGGTCCCACATGTCAGCACCGTTCTCCCACGCTGACCATGGCAGCAAAACTCGCTGACCGGCGATTTCTCACCAACAGCGAGGTCTCCGATGACGGCCAAGGTACTACCATGTTCCCCACATCACAGAGCGTCGATTGATGGCACTAGCTAGACCAATTATGGCTTGGTCCGAGCACGATGCCGGCCATGGCGGCCACGATGGCGTGGCTGCAGCATGCTAGAGAAGGGAGGCCAGTAGCGGTTAAACACAAGGCTCAAGAAGACTCAGGAGCTCACCCCAAACACGCTTGAGCTAAAAGATGGACTGGAGGAGCAACGGAGAAGCTTGTCATCGATCACAACAAACATGGCGGCGTAGGTTGTCATCGACGGTGGCGTTTCGGCATCTGTAGTGGAGGAATGGATCAATTAAAGGGCCATAGAGCACCAACGCAGCATGGTAAAGATGAAACCAATCATGAGAGATCAAGAAAGCTACCGAAGCTTGCTGGCCACGGTGACGCAAGCTCGATGGCGATGCTGCCGGCCGCGAGGAAGAAAGACGGTGCGCAGCATTTCCCGATGGAGTCAGGCTTCAAGGATTGGTCGGCTGGGTGCGCAAGGAGCATGCAGAGCTATGACAAGCTTTGCTGTGACTGGAAAGGCTCTACGGCGATGGCACGAGCTCAACGGAGCAACGGCGGCTCGACGGGAAAAGTGGAGGAAGAAAACGGAGAAGAACGGCGACGACGTAGGCCTTATAGCGTGGCTCAGAAGCAAGAAGAAGCCATGCAGCAGCCTTCCCCTACCAGCGCAAAGCCGGAGATGGCCACAGGCGCGCCTAGAAGATGTCGGAAGCTCACCGACGGTGAGGTGTCACCCACGGGTACTGTTCTAGGTAATTGCCACTTGATTTAAATCACAAATTACTCCCAAATTTGTATGGCAACTCAAAAATCTCCAAAAATAAAAGTTGTTCTAAATTTAAAGTTCTACAACTTTGCTTTAATAACCATACCCAAATTATGTCTATATTTTGAAATGCAAGTTTAAAATCAAAAGGGGACACTTTAAGAACATATCGCCTTTTCAAATTACTTCAAATTTTATATAACAACTTTGAAAACTCCAAAAATCAACTTTGTACTAAATGACAAGCTCTACATTTTTCCTTTTAGGCTTAATCTCAAAATGTGCTTAGATTTTGAATTAGGTTTTCTAGGCTAAAATTAAATGCTGGAAATTAGGGTTTTCGGAAATCCAAATCAACACAAATGTTTTGAAATTGATTCATTCCAAACAAGTCAACACATATAACATGAAAGTAAACTTGTTTTAGTGAGTGCATATCAAAGTTTTCACTAACACCAAAAATATATGCAATGCATATGATGACATGGCATGTTTTAGGGTTTAAAACACCAGAGGTGTTACAATCTTTCCGCCTAAAAGAAATCTCGTCCCGAGATTTAAAGTCATAGGGTAAGTAATGGAAAAGGAAATGTGTCAAGCAAAAACATCCAAAACATGTCCATAAATAGCTAAGGTCTCTTTACAAAACATGGTTCGTAAAGACAAAACACAACTAACACTATTCTATATCGACGCAAGAAACTCTAGAAACTGTTCTAGCAAGAAATCTTCGGATTCCCAAGTAACTTCTTTTTCTGATTATTGATTCCATTGTATCTTGTAGAACTTGATTGTCCTCCTTCGTGTGACACAGTCTTTCTGATCTAGAACTCGGATAGGATATTTAGAATAGGTCAAATCAGGTTCAAGTTCCACTCCTTTAATATCAACATTCTGATCAGGCACTCAAAGACATTTCTTTAACTATGAAACATGGAACACACCGTGTACAACTGAGAGATGTTCTGGTAACTTCAAGCGATATGCCACCTTTCCACACCTCTCCAAAATTTGAAATGGTCCAATATAATGAGGTACCAACTTGCCTTTAACACCAAAACGGGTAACTCCCTTCATTGGTGATACTTTCAGATATACAAAATCTCCCTTGTTAAACATCAATGGTCTGTGTCGTTTATCCGCATAACTCTTTTGTCGGGACTGAGCTATCTTCAAATTACTTTGTATCTGCCTAACCTTCTCTTCTGTTTCTTTCACAAGATCAACTCCAAAGAACCATCTTTCCCTAGGTTCAGACCAATTTAGTGATGTTCTGCATCTACAACCATAGAGTGCTTCAAATGGAGCCATCTTAATGCTCTCTTGATAACTATTGTTGTATGAAAACTCAACCAAAGGCAAACATTCATCCCACTTATTGGAATAGTTAAGGACACAACACCTTAACATATCTTCAAGTACTTGATTTACTCTTTCAGTCTGACCATCAGTCTGTGGATGATAAGCTGTACTAAATAGAAGTTTGGTACCCAACGAAGCATGCAATTATTTCCAAAAGTTGGAGACAAACTGTGTACCTCTATCTGACATAATGGTCTTTGGTATACCGTGTAAGCTTATGATTCTCGCTAAATACATCTTGGCATATTGGATAGTAGGATATATACTCTTGACTGGAAGAAAATGTGCTGACTTAGTCGATCTACAATAACCCATATTGAGTCAAAACCTTTAGATGTCTTGGGTAGACCGATGATAAAGTCCATACTAATATCCTCCCACTTCCAAGCTAGAATAGGCAATGGCTGTAACTCTCTAGTGGACCTCAAATGTATAGCTTTTACTTTTTGACAAGTATCACACTTGGCTATATATCAAGCAATCTCTATCTTCATTTTGATCCACCACAATCTCTGTTTCAAGTCGTGGTATATTTTATTACTTCTCGGATGAATAGAGAACCTAGTTGTATGTGCCTCTTCAAGAATTGACCGTCGCAACTCAGGAACCTTTGGTGCCACTAAACAATTCTTGAACCATAGCACACCTGCATCATCTATTCTAAAGCATTCTGCTTTTCCCTTCCTAACTCTTTCTTTGATATGGGCTATACCCTTGTTTTCTTTCTGAGTGACAATAATTTGGTCTTGAATAGTTGATTCAACAATTATATTGGTCAAACTACCTTGTTGAATTATCTCTATTTTCAACTTCTCCATCTCTTGACATAAAGTCAGATCCATTGTTTTTTACTGCTATACAATTGCAATGACTCTTACGACTAAGTGCATCCGCAACCACATTTGCCTTACCAGGATGGTAATGCACCTCCAAGTCATAATCTTTAATCAATTCTAACCATCTTCTTTGCCGCATATTCAATTCTGATTGAGTAAAGATATATTTTAGACTCTTGTGATCTGTATAAATATGGCAAGTATTACCAAGCATGTAATACCGCCAAATCTTCAAAGCATGGACAACTACTGCTAACTCCAGATCATGAGTTGGATAATGTTCTTCATGTTGCTTAAGTTGTCTGGAAGCATAGGCAATGACTTGGTCTTCTTGCATCAATACACACCCAATACCAATACCCGAAGCATCACAGTAAACATCAAACAGCTTCTCAATATCTAGCTGTGCTAACACTGGGGCAGTGGTTAATAATCTCTTCAAAGTCTAGAAAGCTTCTTCACATTCAGGTGACCAGACAAACTTGGCTTGGTTCTTCAACAATCCCATGATGGACTTGGATATTCTAGAGAAATCTGGAATAAAACAACAGTAATAACCCACCATTCCTAGAAAACTCTGAACCAGATGAACAGTGGTTGGTGGTTTCCAATCTAGTACATCCTTAACTTTGTTTGGATCTACTGCAACTCCTTCAGCTAACAAGACATGTCCTAAAACCTATACTTCCTTTAGCCAAAAGTCACACTTACTAAACTTGGCATATAACTGATGATCTCTTAGGCGGGTCAGAACAATTCTGAGATGTTTCGCATGTTCTTTCTTGTTCTTGGAATATACTAAGATGTCATCAATAAACACCACTACAAACTTGTCTAGCTTAAGCATGAATACTGAATTCATCAGATACATGAAATGAGCTGGGGCATTCATCAAACCAAAAGATATTACCAGGTATTCATATAATCCATATCTGGTGGTAAATGCCGTTTTGGGAATATCTTCAGGCTTAATTTTGATTTGATGATAACCTGACCTCAAATCAATCTTGGAGAAAACTTTAGCTCCAGCTAGTTGATCAAAAAGTAAATCTATCCGAGGTAAGGGATATTTATTCTTAATGGTCAATTCATTCAATGGACGATAATCAACACACAATCTCAGGGTCTCATCTTTCTTTTTCACAAAAATAGTAGGACATCCCCAAGGTGATGAACTAGGTTGGATAAACCCTTTATCAATCAACTCTTGCAACTGATTCTTCAACTCGGCTAACTCCTTGGGAGGCATCCTATAAGCTCTCTGAGAGATCGGAGCTGTTCTAGGTTTTAGATCTATGTTAAACTGAACATCCCTATCAGGTGGTAGACTAGGTAAATCTTCAGAAAAAACATCTAGAAATTCACCAACTATAGGGATATCTCTAATCTCCTTAATGGAAGTTGCACAAACTTTTTCCACTGATCTCTTTAAGGTTGGAAGTTGGATAAGAAGCTGAGAATTATTATCTGGCAAACTCAACCTTATTGTCCTATTCAAAGTATCTATGACAGCTTTATGCTGATACATCCAATTAATTCCCAAGATCACATCTATATCCTAATCTTTTAGAATAATCATGGTGGTGGGAAAAATGTGCCCACCCAGGTTTATGGGTACCTGGTATACCATTTCCTTAGTACATAGACGTCCCCCGGGTGACTGTATATAGAAATTTTCTTTTGTTGCCCCAATTGGAATTTTATGCTTTATGACAAAGGTTCTATTGATGAATGTATGAGATGCACCAGAATCAAAAAGCATAACTGTAGGATGATCGGCGACAGGAAACATACCCAGCATTATGGGTTCCCCTTCTAGAATCTCCCTAGCTTGAGTATAGAAAAACTGCCCCGTCTTCTTTTCATTTTTGCCCTTCTGAGCAATCTGGTTGTTGTTCTTGTCCTGAGCTTGACCATGTTGTTGATTTCCAGGAGCCTTCTAAAAATTTGGATTATACTACTTAGGATATGAACATTCCCTCGAGAAATGACATGACTTCCCACAATTGAAACATGGGTAATTGTGGCCTTATGGTGTTAGGGCATGAACACCAGGAACATTTGACTATTGGGAGTTTGGATAAGTCACGGCAGGACGGACGTTTGGTTGTTGACTGGCTTGGAACTGTGGCGGACAATAAGGAGGATGATAGTGAGTTACTAGATGATAGATTATCTTCTGTCTCTTTTGATTGCCACTGAAAGACCTAGCTAGCACACCCTTTTTCTTCTTTATTTCCTTATGCTGTCGATATTTCTCCTCTAAAGCAATAGCAATGTTAACTGCCTCATGATACGTGACATTGGTACAGGTAGTCATCATGGTCTAAAGTTTGGTATTAAGGCCACGCATGAACCACTTCTTCTTCTTGGCATCTGTGTTAACATGCTCAGGTGCGTACTGTGAAAGGTGATTGAACTTACCCACATACTGCATGACTGTTTGATCACCTTGCTTTAAAGCAAGAAACTCATCAAGCTTCATGGCCATAACTCCCTCTGGAATATAATGGGCACGAAAAGTAGTGCGAAACTTGGCCCAAGTTAACTGAACACCTGCTGGTTGCATAGCCACAAGGTTCACCCACCAAGCGCCTGCTGCACCTCTAAGCTGTTGGGCAGCAAAAATAGGCTTTTGAAACTCAGTGCATGGAATGAGGTCAAACTTCTGCTCCATGGTATGAAGCCAATCATCAGCTTCAAGTGGCTCATCAGCCTTGGTAAATACTGGTGGTCTTGTATCCATGAAGTCAACATATGTAGCTTCTTGCCTTTGATAATTACGACCATGGTTCCCTTGCATCATATTCTGATTGCTTTGAGCTAACTCCCGAAGCAACCGAGCATTATCTATGGTCACATTGACTAGTGCTGCAATAGCATCAGCCAAATTTGATGGAACTAGTGGTGGATCAGGAATACCATCCTCATATTGTGAAGAACCAGGAATAGTCGAACCCCGAGTACGACGCATCTGTTCATGACAAACCAAACTTTACTCACAAACATTTATTGAACTGTTAAAAGAGCTTGCTACAAGCACATTACACAGGGCTCACTTATCTATACACAAGTCTGCACTTAAGCAAGACTACCCAACTGGACTAGAACTCGCTATATTACAACTCTACTCTTCTCCTTGATCACATCAAACCTCGTGATCAGTATCCATTCTAGAAACATTTCCACCTTCCTCATCACTTTCATTGACCATCACTACTTCTTTTGGATCTTCTTCCTCCTCCTCTTTTGGTTCATCATCATCTGCTATGATGACACCTGGGTCCATTGCATCTGCCTGAGGCTCATGATTTGGATTCAGGAGATTATTCAGCCTATGGACTTCTTCATGCAGATTGGTATAATATTCTTCTAAGTCTTCTACATAGAACTCTAACTCATGAGCTCAGGCTCTAGCTACATTTTCTCTATGCCAAGCTTCATTTCTTTCTTCCACCATACGGACTAACATACGCTCGCAGTTCTTATGAGCGGTGGTGAGACACCTCAATTGATCCTATAACTTGCCCACCTAGAAGGCGTCCAAGGTCCTATCTCTAGTAGCCTAGGCTAATTTTGCTAAAAGCCTCTATATCTCAGCCTAGGGATTAGGCCTAAAGTTGCTACTGCTAGCACCGTCACTTCTAGGGGCAAGCTGGTGACGAGGAACTCCTTTGGGCCCAACAGACTTATGGGGCATTACCTTGGTACGAGCCATACTATAGAAAGCAAGATTTCAAAACAGTAAGACGATCTGATAAAAGTCTAAAGAGCAGCAAGGATGGATTACACTACTCCACCCAGACTAAGAGGGAAAGTAAGTAACAAGTGGATTAATTATGATGCATGAATCATCCATATGAAACTTAAACATCAAAGCTCCTATGGTATATAAACAATAGTTCTTGTTATATAGGGCATAATAAGATTACTACTCCACCATACAAAGCTTTTTTAATCAAATAAGGAATGGCGAGAATGAATTAAGATAAGTCGGAAGCAATTTGGACCAAATTAACATGTTTAAATTTATTTGTTCCAAATCAATTTGAAGTTTTGTAAAATAATACTACAAAACCTTTGTAATGGGCTCTGATACCATTCTATGGTAGAACCTCCTAAATTATAGGGCCTACATGCATCTGTCACTGTCCAATGACCAATGACGACTATGCATATGTTCCCGATAACTTAAGAAGACTGTCGGGTGTCCTCGGAGAACCCCAAATCATCCACAATTTTTGAGCAGGATCCCATTACAGAGTCATTGTAGTATTACAACAGTTTATTCATTAATATACATCAGAGTGAAATAGCGGAAGTCTTACAATAACTTAGTTTACAAACCAGTTGTTTTATACCTTACAAACTAAGTATGATTATTATTACAAACAATAGTAGTGGAGTGGCATTAGTAACATAAACATAACACACAAAGAAAGTACCATGCCCAAGGGCCACACATTTACTTATCATCATCGATTTGAACAACAGTCATGCAGCACGATCCAAGACAGACCTGCCCATGAGGCTCACCTACAACAAGGGTTAAAGAACCCAGAGTACAAAAGTACTCAACAAGACTTAACTGAAATAAAAATAGATAAGACTCAGGAATGCAGGCTCAGGGATTCAAGGTAAGGCTTTAGCAATAAACAAAGTTCTTTTTGTGTAAAAGCTCTTTAAAAAGATTCTTTCAACATTTAATTCTTTATAAAGACCATATATGAATCTGCGATGATCCATAATGAGATCATGAACTTCATATCAAACTCTTTCTCAAATCCAACTCAATTTTCATTTATTAACTATGATGATGAACAGTGAGTTGAGTCTCCATAACCGAGGAGCAATGATGATTCAAACCGATTATAACCCAGCTGGGGATTCCCAACCACACGACATATGTAGGTCCCCGACCTACATATAGCAACCCACCCTCTGATCCTCTAAAACAAGAATGGGTCCTCGCCACCCGAGAATACAGTACTCCACCAATGCAGCCCATTGCCACGTGGGTACACGCTACTCTCGCCATCTCTCCACTCCCAGTGCGCGAGTAGCCATTCTCGTAATAGAATAGCCAAGTTAAGGCTTACCGGAGTATGTGATCAGTACTACAAAGTCTCATCTCATGCAATTCAACAATGGACGGTTCTTAATCGACACAGGAGGAAAGAACCCGCTCACAAGACCTCCATGTCTTGTGGCTCCCATACACCGAGTCTGTCCGGTCTAGATTTATTACTCCACATGCTCATATCTCATGATCACATAAATAACCAGTCGTATCCAAAAATCCATTTATATCTCGTAGGTGACCGGTAATCACCTAACTTTTATTGTTCTAAGCACGGCTAAGCATAATTAGGCATTCTCGGATTGAAACAGGTAACAAGGTTTGATATGGAAAAGCAAGGTTGGTAATGCACCAATTAGGTTTCCACTCAACTCCTAATCACTTAATGCAGTACTGAAAAGCAAAAGCGATATAAATTTGTAAAACACAAGGTTGATTTAAATGCATCCGGGGCTTGCCTTGGTTGTCCGAAAAGTCAGGTTCCAGAGATGTTCCACAGTTATCAAATCTGACCTCAACAGGCGGATTAACTTCCTCCACAACTTGATAGACTACCACGTTCTCGCTTTCATTCACTACACGTAGTAACAATGCCATGTTTAATATGATGCGAGATATAAAACATGATGCTTGACGATGGATGCAAAAGTTAATAACTTGAATACAACTTTCCTTCGCGGTACAGTTGCAAACCAACAACTAACTAAACCTTTTCATAAACTCAAAAACTTACTTTAAGTATCAAGAATTATTTTATACTAATGACCCAAGGTCATCACTCAATCCAAAAATCCAAACAAAACCTAAGTCATTAAGGTTTACTATTTGTTTTATGAATTAATTATTTAATTCAAAATTATGAAATAAATCAACTTTCTCTAAATGAGCTCAAAATTTTTGAGAAGGCTCATCACATGATAACTAAGTGGCAAAACAATTTTCATAATTTTTGGATAATTATATAAGCCTAGAAAAATTATGGAAATCCATTTATTAATTAATTTGAGCAATTTTTATCACATTCAAAGTATACTGAAAAATAACATTTAATATTTTTCCTAAATAGTTTACATCTTAGAGAAGTCACACAAAATTTTTCATAATTTTTGAAGCTCTAATTAATTCTATACAAAAATAACAAATCATAGCACTATTCATTCAATTCTGCAAAATAGAAAAATCCACTTTCAAACCCACGGCCACTGACATCGGGTCCCACATGTCAACACCATTCTCCCGCGCTGACCACGGCGGCGAAACTCGCTGACCGGTGATTTCTCGCCGACGGTGAGGTCTCCGGCGATGGCCAAGGTACTACCATGTTCCCCACATCACAACGTGTCGATTGGTGGGACTAGCTAGACTAATTACGGCTTGGTCCGAGCACAACGCCGGCCATGGCGGCCACAACGGCATGGCTGTGGCATGTCAGTGAAGGGAGGCCAGTAGCGGTTAAACACAAAGCTCGGGAAGACTCAGGAGCTCACCCCAAACATGCTCGAGCTGAAAGATGGACCGGAGGAGCAACGGAAAAGCTTGTCGTCGATCACAGCAAACACGACGGCATAGGCTGTCATTGACAGTGGCGTTCTGGTGTCTATAGTGGAGGAACAGATCAATTAAAGGGCCACAGAGCACCAGCGCAACTTGGTAAAGATGAAACCAAGCATGAGAGATCGAGAAAGCTACCGGAGCTTGCTGGCCACGGTGACGCAAGCTCGACGGCGATGCTGCCGACCGCGAGGAAGAAAGACGGTGCGCAGCATTTCCCAGTGGAGTCAAGCTTCAAGGACTAGTCGGCTAGGTGTGCAAGGAGCAAGCAGAGCTGTGATAGGCTTTGCTGCGACTGGAAAGGCGCTACGGCGTTGGCACGAGCTCGACGGGAAAAGCAGACGAAGAAAATGGAGAAGAACGACGACAGCGTAGGCCTTATTGCGCGGCTCAGAAGCAAGAAGAAGCCACACAGCAGCCTTCCCCTACTAGTGCGAAGCCAGAGATGTCCATAGGCGCTCCTGGAAGACGTCGGAAGCTCACCGACGGTGAGGTGTCGCCCGCGGGTACTGTTCTAGGTAATTACCGAATTGCCACTCGATTTAAATCACAAATTACTCCCAAATTTGTATGGCAACTCAAAAAACTCCAAAAATAAAAATTGTTCTAAATTCCAAGTTCTACAACTTTTCTTTAATAACCATACCCAGATTATGTCTATATTTTGAAATGCAAGTTTAAAATCAAAAGGGGACACTTTAAGAATATATCGCCTTTTCAAATTACTTCAAATTTTATATAACAACTTTGAAAACTCCAAAAATCAACTTTGTACTAAATGACAAGCTCTACATTATTCATTTTAGGCTTAACCCCAAAATGTGCTTAGATTTTGAATTAGGTTTTCTAGGCTAAAATTAAATGTTGGAAATTAGGGTTTTCAGAAATCCAAATCAACACAAATGTTTTGAAATTAATTCATTCCATACAAATCAACACATATAACATGAAAGTAAACTTGTTTTAGTGAGTGCATATCAAAGTTTTCACTAACACCAAAATGATGTGCAATGCATATGATGACATGGCATGTTTTAGGGTTTAAAACACCACAGATGTTACAATGTTGTTAGTCCAAATAAGTCTATGTGAAGGAGTTCTAGCACTCTTGTGGTTGACATGAAAGCTTTGGTTGGATGAGTATTTGCAACTTGCTTGCCAGCTTAACATGCACTACAAAGCTTGTCCTTCTCAAACTTTACATCTTTCAACCCTCTCACCAAATCATTCTTCATTAGCTTCTTGAGTGAGCTCATCCCAACATGAGCAAGTCTTCTATGTCATAGCCACCCAAGTGTTGTTTTGGTGAATAGGCAAGTCTTCAAGTTTGCATCTTTGGAGGTGAAGTCCACTAGATATAGGTTGTTGTATGTAAATCCTTTGAATATCACTTGATCATCATCCTTCTTAGATACAACAACTTCCTTCTCGGTAAACAAGCATTGGAAGCCAAGATCACACAATTGTCCAATGGATAGCAAGTTAAAGCTCAATAAAGCAACATATAGCACATTTGAGATAGAATGATCATTTGATATTGCCACTTTGCCCAATCCTTTAACCTTGCCCTTTGAGTTATCTCAAAATGTGATTCTTTCTTGTCCATCTACTTCTTCATCTAGTGAGGTGAACATACGAGGATCACCGGTCATATGTTGTGTGCAACCACTATCAATAACCCAATGACTTCCACCGGTCTTGTAGTTCACCTACACATAAGAGATCAAGCTTTAGGAACCCAAACTTGTTGAGGGCCCTTCACCTTCTCAACAAGTGACTTTGCTACCCAAATTTTCTTAGGCCTATTTTTGTTGGGAGGTCCTAAGAACATGACTTTTATCTTTTCACTAGAATCCTTTCTAAGCATGCAGTGAGCATTGAAGGCAAAAGGTCTAGCATGCTTGGGCAAGGGTTGTGGTGGTGGAGTTTGGCACTCATGAGCAAAGTGGCCTTCTTGTCCACACTCAAAACACTTCTTTGGTTTTGGTTTTTGTTGATGTTAAGCTTGAGCCTTCTTCTCTTTGTTTGCCATGTACCCAATGCCACTTCTATCCATCTTCATGACAGTGTTCATTAGTAGCTCACTTTGAAGATACTTGCCTCTAGTGAACTTGCTCAACCTAATCTTGAGATGCTCTTTTTCCAACTTGAACATCTTCTTCTCTTCCTTAAGAGCATCATTGTTTTTCTCTTCCTTGGGCTTCTTGTTTTCTTCTTTGAGCTTCTCATTTTCAAGCATCAACTCACCATCATGATCAAGGGTTTCTAGCATAATGGTGTTGTGGCTTTTGATCTCTTCCAGATCTTTCTTAAGCTTTGCATTGTCATTCTGGAGTTTGACAAACTCATCATAATCATTGGCCTCAACCACTTGCTTGCCCTTGCCACTAGAACTTTGCTCAATGCTCTCAATGATCAAATCATCACATGATGTAGCTATATCAATCTTAATAATATCGTTAGTAGCATCATGTGGCTCATTGGATAAAAATTCTTGAGCAATGACAAGATTATCATGATTAATCTTAAGTGTAGTATATTCTTCTTTTAGCTTGTTGTGGCTAGTGATGAGCTCTTTATGCACCCACTCAAGTTTATCATGTTTATCTTTAAGCTCTTTCTTAGAAGATTTGAGCTCCTTGAGTTTGAATGACATAGCATCATTTGCTTCTCTAAGCTCAATACTAGCCTTTTTCGCTATATCATATTTTGCTAAAAGTGCATCATTTTTAGCCTCAAGCTTTTCATTCTTAGCTCTAGTCTTTATAATGATCTTAGTGTATTGTTTTAGTAATCTAGCAAGATCATCATAAGTAGGTGATTCATATTCATCATCATCACTATCGCTATCATCATTACTAGCATGTTTATCACCACTACTATCATCATCATTTGATACCTTGCATTCACCCTTGGCCATAAGGCATAGGTGTGTAGAGGATGATGGCGGTGGTGGCAGCAAAGATGATGATGAGTCAATAACAATAGCAGCCACCTTCTCGTTTTCACTATCATCATTGGATGATCCACTAGATGAATCAATGTCCGTGAGCCAATCACCGACGATGTATGCCTTTCCACTCTTCTTTTTCTTATGAAAGTTCTTCTTCTTGCCATCTCTCTTCTTGTATGGCATGTCATTCTTCTTCTCATCTTCATCACTTGAGTCATCTTTCTCGCCCTTGTTCTTGTTCTTGAACTTGTCTTTCTTGGGCTTTGTGCATTGGTGAGCTAGATGACCAAGTTCTCCACAATTGTAGCAATCCATCTCGGAGATTGGCTTCCTTCTAGAGCTTGTGAAGAACTTCTTCTTCTTGCCATCAAACTTGATGCTACTCTTGTTGAGCTTCTTTAGCATCTTGGTGGTTTTCTTCACCATGAGAGCAAGGCTTGCATCATCAAATTCATCATCACTTGAGCTCTCATACTCAAGCCTTGCTTTGCTCTTTTCTTGGCTAGCTTTGAATGCAAAATCTTTTTCTTTCTTCTTTGTAGTGGATGAGCCATCTTGAGGTGTGATGTGCATGTATATCTCATGAGCATTGATCTTTCCCAAGATTTGTGTTGGTGTAGTGGTGGAAAGATCACCTTGATGTAGCATGGTCACAATATGCCCATATTTATCAATGGGGGGGACACTCAAGATCTTTCTTACAACATCGGATGGTTGCATTTGAGTGAGTCCAAGCCCATTGACTTCCTCTATAAGAACATTCAAATGTAAATATATCTCATTAGCACATTCTTTAGGAAGCATTTCAAAAGAGTTGAGCTTTTTCATGATAAGATGATAGCGTTCCTCACGCTTACTCTTAGTTCCCTCATGGAGCGCACAAACGTCCGACCATAGTGCATGGGCATCTTTGTGGTTCCTCACCCGATTGAACACATCTTTGCAAAGGCCTCTAAAGATGGTGTTTCGAGCCTTTGCATTCCACTTCTCGTAATTCACCTCATTGCCTTGTAGGTGAGTAGCATCCTAAAGTTTTGAGAAGCCTTGTGAGGCGGCTCTAAGTATACCAACATCTAGAGCTTCTAAATACGCCTCCATATGAATTTTCTGATAAGGAAAATCATCTCCCTCAAAGATAGGAGGAGGTCCATCACCATGAGACATCTTGCTCTAGGTGGTTAAGCCTAAATACGTGAGCACAAGGCTCTGATACCAATTGAAAGGATCAAGATGCCCAAGAGGGGGGTGAATTGGGCTAATTCTAAATTTCTTTGCAATAATTAAATCCTATGGTTAGCCCAATTAACCCCTTGTGCCTAGAAAGTGTTTCTAATTGTTCTACCGTACAAAAGACTTGCAACCTAAGTTCCAATCCTACTCTAGCATGGTAATTCTATGAATGTAAATACAAGAATTGAATTGCTCAAAGTAAATGCTCAAAGTAAATAGAGAAGGAGGAACGTGGTGATATTTTGCTGAGGTATCAGAGAGTCATCACTCCCCACTAGTACTCATTGGAGCACCTACGCAAGGGTGTAGCTCCCCTTTGATCCACGCAAGGATCAAGTGCTCTCTACGGGTTAATTCTTCGACACCCCATCACGGTGAATCACCCACAACCGCTCACAACTTGAGTTGGGTCATCCACAAGCTCTTCGGATGATCACCAAGCTCTCAATCACCACCAAGCCATCTAGGTGATGGCAATCACCAAGAGTAACAAGCACAAACTCTCACTTGATCACGACAAGCCTAATGAGAAGGGCGGATGCACACTTTGCTACTCTTGCTTCACTAATAAGGACTCTCTTTGGGATTCTTAAATCTCAATCACCTCACTAGGACCTTGCTCTTCTTGGCACTCTCAAATGTGTTTCTTAGCTGTTGGAATGAGCAAAAGTACCTCCATACACGAATGAAGGTGATATTTATAACATGGACTGAAAAATGAACCGTTATGTGCCTCTGCAGGGTGACCGGACGCTCCAGTCAGTACACCCCAAACTCCAGTGTTTAAAGTGTGACCGGACGCTAGACAGCGTCCGGTCAGCACTGACCGGACGCATCTGGTCATGATTTTCCTCTCTAAAACCTTACTGGAGTCGACCGGACGCTGGCTCTCAGTATCCGGTCGTGCCAGAAGATTTCACCTTGATCAAATGAACTAACCGGACTCTGCGCTAGCGTTCGGTCACACCGGAGCCAGCGTCCGGTCAGTATTTGACCCTCTATTCACTTCCAACTCTCGATCATATGTGAATAAAGTTTGCTCCATTGGATCTAAGGGCTATTTTGGAGCTACCTAGTGCTAGTTTTAATAAGTGTGCACCATACTTAACTCACTAGACTCACCTAGGTCAAGCTACCCATCCATACCCCCCTTAATAGTATGGCCAAAGGAAAAAATAAAGTCTTAAACTACTCTAAGTGTCTCTTCAACACCAAATGACACTTAGAACTAGTCCATCCTTAACCTTGTCGTCCATCCTTTAAAAACTAAAACAATTTCCATCGTAGGGGTATGACCACCTTGATTGTCCAATCGATCTCCATTATCGTGACCTAACTCAATTGCCTCTGCAAAACACACGTTAGTCACATTAATCACGTATTATCATTAATCATCGAAACACAATTAGGGGCCTAAATGCTTTCAACTGGAATGAGGAGGTCATTGCACAGTTTCATACCACATACTTCTATGACCCGACCTCTGATGAGATTTATTGGATGACTGATGGTCGACACTATCGAGTCGACTTTGTCACTTTTAGCCGGATTCTTGGCTTTGAGGAGGAGCACATAGGTTACACTTACATTCATGATGAGCCTCGAGCTGAGATCCGTGACATTAGTTACATGTGGAGAGATAGAATGATTGCAGATGACAAGAGGAGTGGTCTACATAGCTTCTATTACATCCTCAACAACCTCATTAGGAACACCATCAACCCAAAGGATGGAGCACCTTAGATATTAATGGCTATATGAGAAATGTGTTGGCTCAATTTGCTCTAGGTGGGGATAGGTTCAATGTCCCTAGATTCATGTGGACTAAGTTGAGATTTGCAGTGGAGGATGGGAGGAGGGATCTGCCCTATGCCCCTTACCTCATGTTCATGATTGAGAGGGTCACTGGATTTTATTTTCTGAAGGATGGGATGCACATCATCTACAAAATTGAGAAGACCTAGCCAGCTACAGCTACTCAGGGAGTGGGGATCTCTCATGCTCATGTAGATATCCCTGAGTCTTCCCGCTCTAGGTCTCGCAGAGGAGGAAACATGAAGAAGTTTAGCGAGTGGTTGAAGGCAATCTTCAGCAAGTGCACCTATGCAGCTGATAGAGCGTATGAGACATAGCTTGAGCAGCGTTAGCAGCGTGGACAGGACCTTCCACTACTTTCTCCTATTCCACCTCCTCCACAGTATGACCTTCCGAGTCTCTCCGACACAGATTCAGATGATGAGGATGATAAGGAGGAGGAGCAGCAGGGACGAGCAGCAGATTGGGATGAGACCCTAGAGGGATACCGTGAGAGACAGGAGCCGAGACGTTCCACTCGTTCCACTTGCTACACCGCCACTACTCACCGTTAGGGTCGTGCATGTATAGACTCCGACGATGATGATAGTGATGGTGGTGCTGGGACTACTGTAGGAGGTGATGACATTGATTGGATGGACATCCAGGGAGATAACGAGTAGGTGTTAATCTTTCTTCTCTTCTTCTCTTTTTTGTGCTTAATGCCAAAGGGGGAAAATTAGAGGGGTCAACAACTTTTAACTTTTTGACGCCATGGTCAGTAACTGTGCTTCATGTCTTATTCGATGAGTGTTAGTCTTCGCTAGGTGAAAAGTTTGAGAGTCGCTCAAAACTCTAAATTATGAAATAATGCTACTATTTGACTCTTTATATATCGGATATGGACATGTATCATTTGTATGGATTAGAAGTCATCTTATTGTGCTAGGTTGCATATTTTTTATCTGAGTTAGCTGTGTGGTGCTTGACTCTGTCTTGCTCGTACAATCAGGTGTGGTAGTGCTGCAATCAGCTACAACAGCAAACACATGTGTGCATAAATTGTCAAACGCATCACATATATATTTTTTTGACATAGTGTGCAGCACCCCACAGGAGCATAGATGTAGGGGGAGCCCATCACTTTCACTAAAATGTGAATCTTGGCTTCTTATGCCAATTTGAGAATTTAATTCTCTATTCACATAATTAGGGGGAGGCTCTACACCATGGCTCGAAAGTCGCAGTATTTATTTCATATCTTTTGTAAGCTCTAATTGGGTTGTCATCAATCACTAAAAAGGGAAAGATTGAAAGTGCAATCAAGCCTTAATTATAGGTTTTGGTGATACTTACAACGCAATTAGAGAACTAATTCGATTTATCAAGATGACAAACAGGTAATTTATATTCGAGGATGCTACACGAAACAGAGGAGTCCCCAATTACAAATGTAGATGGCTTCAAACTCAAAGGAGGTTTAAATTCTTTTATATATTGAATTTGAGTATAGGAAAAGCCATACTATAAAGGGGGACACAATGCTTAAGCTAATATGTGCTACCAAGTGCTTAAACATACATAAGCATCCTCCGATTCACAGCCAAGATAGTCTGCACTTCACTATTACTCTTGCTGTCTTGCATGGTGCGAGCTCCGACTCGCCCGACCCCTTGGGTGCGAGCTCTGGCTCGCCCGACCCTTTAGTCGCGGGCTCCATCTCGCCCGACCCCAAGGTCGTGGGCTCCGGCTCGCTTGACCCTTTGGTCACGGACTCTGTCTGGCCCGACCCCAAGGTCGTGGGCTTCGGCTCGCCCGACCCTTTAGTCGCATTCTCGTCTCACCTGACCTCTTGGGTGCAGTGTCCGTTGAGGATTGGGGGTATATATATATACCTTTCTCTTTTCTCGTCAATAGCTATCTGCGATTTAAAGTGATCGTTGGGAGCTGAGGGTTATATATACCTTTTCCCTTTCTTTCTAACGGTAACCAACCGGCTCTCTTCTTACTCACTTCAGCACGCCAAAACAGTGCATGAGCTCTCTCTCTCACTCCATTGTTGACCTCAAGTCCCCATGCAAATCCATTGATTTTCCTATCAATTCTTGAGGAAAAAGGGTCCAAAACTCAAATAGAGAGTAGCTCCATTATTTCTAAACTCTAAAGAGCATTTGGTCCACGTCTTAGGGGGTGTTTGGTTCCTACAGGAAAATTTTAGTCCCTGTCCCATCGGATGTTTGACACATGCATGAAGTATTAAATATAAACGAAAAAATAACTAATTGCACAGATTGTGGCTAATTTGCGAGACGATTTTTTTAAGCCTAATTAGTCCATGATTTGACAACGTTGTGCTACAGTAAATATGTGCTAATGGTGGATTAATTAAGCTTAATAAATTTGTCTCGTAAATTAGTCTCTATCTGTGTAATTAGTTTTATAATTAACTCATATTTAGTTCTCCTAAATAGCATCCAAACGTCCGATGTGACATGGACTAAAATTTAGTCCAGGAAACCAAACACCCCCTTAGTCGATGGTTGTATTTATTACTTTTGGAGCTTGGCTCCTAGCTAGCTAGAGCGTCGTCCGGTAAGCTTGTCAAGTTTATGGCAGCACCGGGATGTTTGTAATCACCTCTTGTAGCGATTAAAATCACTCTTTATCTAAAGAGTTCACTCTTTTGACTTGAGAACGTGGAGGGTTACAAATCCCTCAGCCTTAGTGATATACCTCAACAATGTGAACATAGACATGCCTTGGTGGTGAGCTGAACCATGAGATAAATCCTTGTGTCATCTTGTGCTTGTATTGCTACACTTATGTTCTTGTTGTTGTTGAGGTGATCTCTAGAGTTTGAGGCCGATCTATTTGTGTGTGGTGTTCCCACCACTTTCAGCTGTCGATTTGTGGTCTACTACTCTGTAGGAAGTTAAGAAATTTATCCAATCTAAATTTCGTTGGGTAGATTTTGAACTGTGAACTAATCTCTTCTGCAGGTGTGGCAGTGCCGCGCTCACAGAGCGGTAGTGCCATAGATGAATTTGACTTCGATTTAAGTTGAATTTTTGCAGGTCTATTTACCCCTCTCTCTAAGCGTTCCAGTGATCCTACACACTTAATGCTGCATGACTGTGCATATGCATGGCTAAATTAAATTAGAGGTAAATTGATCAATGTTGGTTGAAGGACTAAAATTTAGTCCTTATCCAAACACTCCCATCAAAAACTAAACTTTTGCTCTTTTAATTTTAGAACTAAACTTTAGTCCTTATACTATTGATCCAAACATGCCCTACCTGACAGGCTAGTGTGCGTGCATACGTGATGGGCTGCTGGTTTGTCGCTGACTGCTCCGCTGCTATGTCCAGCAGGTACTGTAGACCACAACGGCATAGCTCTGGTCAGCTCACATGCCGGTGCGCTGCCGTTCCTCATATGTTCATTATTATTATCTGCTCTCTATTCTAAATAATAAATTTTTTAAAAATTTTTTTAGATATATAACTTTTGTTATGCTAAATATAATCTATATCTAAATATATAATAAATATTATATATTTAGAAAAATTAAAACGATTTATAATTTAGAACGAAGAAGTAAAGATACGGTAGACACCGTATAAATGGCATGAGTCCTCCCAGGATATTGTTATTAGGTTTGTTCATATGATTTTATTGGAAAAAGAATATATATAAAAGTAGTCCACCACATGGATTTTTTTATTTTTATAAACTAATTTTAAATTTAACGCTATTTTTTTAATCTAACAGTTTTAACCGTATTGCCACGATAAAACGCCTGTGTCACGTCATGGTGACGCGACTAAACAATGACGTGACGAAGATTGGGAGTGCTGATCGGTGAGCCGGCGGAGCCCAGTCTCGCCTGGCCGCCGCGAACGGCTCTGCCGCCTGTCCATCTGTGCGGTATGGTGTGGCCAGGACAAGACAACTACTTTTGTCACCTCACCTCGCCTGGCCGCCTGCCTGCTTTTGTCACCTCACCTACAGCGCAGAGATTGCGGTGCTGTTTTTAGTTCCTCTCATTTTAAAAAAATTTCTATTTTCAAGATTTTTCGTCACATCGAATCTCTAGACACATAAAGCATTAAATATAAAAAAAATAAAACTAATTATACAGTTTAGACGAAATTCACAGGACGAATCTTTTAAGCCTAATTAAACTATGATCAGACACTAATTATCAAATAATAATGAAAATACTACAGTACTATTTCGTCAGAAAAAATCGCCAAGCCGCGCCTCATCACGGGATCTCGCATGTGCTCCCCTGCTAGCTCATGTTTGGTACGGTGGCGATTAACAGTCTCGTCTCTGTAAATTTTGAGACGGTGGTGATTAACAGAGTCTCGTCTCTGTAAATTTCAGGAAACAGAGCATTTCATATGATTTCAGAAAACAGATCTTTTTTTGCGAATAGAAAACAGAGCATTTTAGATTAGACCATTGCTGAACCAACATAACACGCCAGCGAGTGATGGTGGCTCACCAGCGGTTAAAGTAAGTAGATAGTAGTGCTAACTAAAATATGTTCAGGACACATGTACCCCCTTCGCTTCAAAATAAACGCACATCTTACTTATAAAAAAGTTAAAATCTTTTAAAATATACTCACTCCGACATAAAAGAATCGTTGTTTTAGAAATAAATCTAGACAATCCATATTATTTCTAAAACAACGGTCCCTTGGATACGGAGGGAGCAACTAAATATACTCAAATTACTAATATTTGTAATGCGTAATAAGCAGCATTATATAGATCATGGAATGTATAATAAACTTATTTGGAAACATTAATTTTGATACTAATATTTAGAGTACAAACTAATAATCAAACTTAAAGCATTTTAACTTCTTGAGAAATATAATGTATGTTTATTTTGGAAAACCGAGGGTGTATATATACTCGTGTTTAGCAGATACCCTAGTGTTAATCGTGAATGTTAGCCGGTAGTCGACAAACAGGATAAACGACTGCAGCAGCAGGAGGAGACACGTATATTGGTGCTGGGATAATTAAAGTTACACCAACACTATTTTATTGACCTATTCGTTTGGGCTTGTTTGATTAATAAGGCATGATTAAAAATATTATTGACTGATTTGATGTGAGAAAAAAATATTATTTGTTAGCTGAAAAAGTATGACTTATAAGCTAAACAAGTCAACGGCGTATATTCGTTCTCGCTCCCTCTCTCACAAAAAAAAAAGCACTTAGTACTTGTCTGATGGATGATTTTGTTTATCTCCTCCGAAGCGTGACTAGATCATCATAATGCGCGGCAGGGTACGTAATAAAACAAGAAAAAAAAGAAACAAACATACGGACAAAAAGAGGAGAGAAGATGATAAAAATACGGGTAGAGGTCGTCAGCATCTGCCGCCTGTTCGGCTGGATCGGTTTGTTGGTTTGTGTAAAAAAAATATTATTTTAATTAAAAGACATTGTTTATATAAACAGTGGCCGTGAGGGAGACTGGCCAGCATCAGCCAGCCAGCCCAGCCGAACGGGCTAATTAGCTAGATGCTGGGGACCTCTGCTGCCTCGCCTCAGCTTAGAATAGTTTCACGTGTGTGCACGCTTGCAATGCCCTTTCCGTCCGTAATTACCTCTGTCATATCCTTCCAGATGATTACATATGAACCCATGTCATGAGTCCGCGCATTATGTTATAAAATAAACTCTGTTCCACCATAGGTTGCCGCAGGAATGGGAGAAAGCACCCATGTTATAAAATAAACTATGTTCCACTCAATAGCAAACACGTGTATGTATATATTGTGTTTTTTTGTTAGAACTAAAGAAAACGTTTTTCAACCATATTGTCTAGACCCAAGCATGAAACCATAATTCTAACTAAATAAGCCTCTTTCTAGTCCGGGTTAACACAAAGGAAATCATCACAAATACTCCAGCAATGTAGTACAGTATGTACCAGTACCCTCGATCCATCATGTAATGCAGACACTGCCGCTCATACACAACGCAAGGGCCTTGAGTCCTTACTGGTAGGGATGAAAATGGATCGGATACGGACGGATATCACCGATATTATATTTGTTTTCATATTTCTGTCCGGATTCGGATTCGAATACGGATAGTGTCAACTATGTCGGATAGGATACGATTGGATATCGACATCATAAATATGCGATTTGAGTATTCGGATACGGATACGGTATCGGATGTTGGATATCCGGACTCAGATACGGACAGATCTCAACCCCTCTAAACGGATTCGGTTTTGAATACGGTCGGAAAATATCCGTATCATTTTCATCCCTACTTACTGGTGACTACCGACATGACGATACGTACCAAACATGAGCTAGCAGGGGAGCACATGCGAGATCCTGTGATGAGGCGCAATCTCTGCCCTGTAGGTGAGGTGACAAAAGCAGACAGGCGGCCAGGCGAGATGCGGTGACAAAAGCAGTTGTCTTGTCTCCGGCCACCATACCGCACAGATGGACAGGCGGCAGAGCCGTTCGCGGCGGATAGTAAGGGTGCGTTTAGAAAAAAAAAATTTTTGATTTTGGTTTACTGTAGCATTTTGTTTGTATTTGGTAATTAGTGTCTAATTATGGACTAATTAGGTTCAAAAGTTTCGTCTCGTGATTTCTCGACCAACTGTGTAATTAGTTTTTTTTTCGTCTACATTTAGTACTCCATGCATGTGCCGCAAGATTCGATGTGACAGTTACTATGCAAAATTTTTTGGCAACTAAACAGGGCCTAAGCTATAAACACAGATTTTATTCAGGTTTGAACGCCGTAAAAACATAGTATCTGTGTTCTGTGTCTGATTATATTGTTGTATATCAATGATCGATGTTTTTAGAGGGGTCCCCTGCCCACCTTATATAATCTGGAGGCATGGTTACAGATCTGGAAACTAATCCTAACCAGTTACAATTGGCATAGGTGGCCGGATAAGGATTCCTATTCTAACCGACTAGGATCTTGTTTGATCTCCAAATCTGCCTTGATTTCTCGTGCGGGGCTCCGAATAGATTGTCTAGGCCGCGCGTCGTCTTCTAACGGGCCAAGACCTCTGGTCTGAGGTTAATATCCACACAGCTAGTCCCCGAGCGCCATGTATTATGCTGCAACACGCCGTTCGATCTCTTTCGGCTAATGCAATCCGTCTTCATGTCATCTCTAATTGGTTGAAACATTGACCAATCGAATGTGCCAGTACTCTGGTCAGAACAGAGAGTAGTAGACCACGATTATAGTCGAAGATTCCAATTGTCCAAAGAATGCATGTTGCTCTAAAGAAAAAAGAAAAAGATTTTTTTTTCTTATCAAGTGTGGTAACTTATATTTTTAAAAAGAAATGTAAGTGATCCTTGGACAATAGTAGTTCTAGCCAACAGTCAGAGCATAGGGGTCGATAAAATAAATATATTCACCGCAAGGTGAAGTGTGCCCACTTAGTCCCCGAGCCTGGTAGTATGTGACATAGACACGTGGTGCTAGGGTCTAAAAAGAATTCCCAGTTAAATTGAGAATCCAATCGTCGTACACACGATACGAGATGCACCGATAGGTGCATCGTACCGATGTAGTCCCCGAGCTTGCTGGAAGGCGATGTATGAGTCTTATTGCAAGGTCTAAATAAATGCCTCTCAACTGTATATGAGTATAAATCACATGTAGTCGAGGAGAGCGGTCTCCAAGCAATGTTCAGAGAGTGATCGGGGCAGTCCTCGAGCAAGATAGTGGTCTAGACAGTCTCCGAGCATGAGAGTAGTCGGAACAATCTCTGAGCACGATAATGGTCTAGACAGTCCCCGAGCACGATGGTGGTCTGGGTAGTCCCCGAGCACGATGGTGGTCTGGACAGTCCCTGAGCACGATGTGGTCTGGGTAGTCCCCGAGCACGAGAAGTGCGGTGAAAAAACATATGCCACTTGTGCTTTTATCTTTTGTATTTATGTAATTACTTGCCCTGTTAAGTCCAATCTGACATGTCTGGTAAAAAAAGTAGACGGGATAGCACGTCATACTGTCTTCTTGTCTTTTTAAGCAAACAGTTGCGTGGCACCTGTAAATAGGTGCGTTAGCGTGGGTCCCCTCACACTGGTAACGAAGAGGCGCATATATTGACGTAGATCTCGAGGCTGTGAAAACAACCGTCTGCGACGTGTGCGCACGTCTACCAAGAATCTCGGGTAGACAAAACGGCGAGGTCTCTTGGTTAAATACAGTATAGAATTGAAAGTTACTTTTACTGAACCTCATTACCATTTGCAGCCGCAGCCTTCTTCTTCCTCTTACCAACCCTAATACCCCCAAAATTCTCACCAATCAATCCTCCATAGTTTCCTCGTTCATCAGCAAGGCCAGATCCATGGTGAAAAGTGACGCACAGAAGAAAGCAGGAGTCATGACAAAGGAGTGGTGGAAATCGAGAAGCAACGAGTAGACCATTGAATACCTCATCGCCATGCGAGTACTCCATAATAAGGAGCTCGCAGGATGGCGTGCGCAGGAGGGCGAAGGGTACCCCGATCCACAACCAGGTGAGATCATGGTGTTTGAAGACTTCTTTAAGCGGGGATTTGGGGTTCCGGTACATCCTTTCCTTCAGGGCCTCTATCTGTACTACGAGATTGGGATTTGCAATCTGCATCCCAACTCGATTCTGCTTGTCTCCACCTTCATTCATCTTTACGAAGCATATGGCGGCTTCTAGCCCCATTTCGACTTCTTTCGCCGTCTTTTCTGTCTGCGGAAGAAAGGAAACGGCGGCTCGAAGATAGCTAGAGGTGTGTACCTCAACCTTCGTGATGGGATGAAAGCCCAGTACCTACACTGCACATGGAACACGTCGCTTGACGACTGGTACAAGAAGTGGTTCTACATCCGCGAAGAGCCGAACATGATCACACTGTGTGACGTGGGGTTCATTCCGGAGAGAGGACCAGCTGGTCGGAGAAGCCCGAGCACCTGGAATAGATTCCAGAAATACTTGGGATGATCCCGTGAAAGAAACTAGATGGTCCGAGCGTGGTCGGGAGCTTCATCAGCTGAAGGATCCAGCCCTGCTAGAGGAGGGTACATCTCGGCTACGAGTACCAAGGTAGCGCAGACCCAACGAGAACAAGGCAGGAGGCGCTTGACAAGATCGAAGTCAGAGCCAGAATTGGAGAGCTATTTAACTTAGCTGATCCAAATTATGTTAGATTGAGCGACATCGAGCACGCTTTCAAGCTCGCTCGACCTCCCCTAAAGGTAACTCATCTTGCCTTGTACCCGTAGTCTCATATTATAGTAGAAACTTACTGTGTGATCTCCTATTTGTTTCCCAAATTAATGATCGGAATAGAGCGACAGTGTTTGTGTCGACACCCCCTAGTGTAGATTGGCCGCAAGTTGTTGACTCGACCACCAGACCAACATTGGGGGCGAGGACGTCGACTGGGCCATGCTCAGAGTTGGAGAGGAGTGTAATAGAACTGACCAATTATACGAGATTAAGTAAGGAAATCTTCCGCCGAAGCAGATAATTTAGCAAACTTAAGCCCGTATAACCCAGTAGTCTGTGAAACCATGAATGATTTCAAACCAATCGACATACAAACCAAGATCGTACAAGTTTAGCAAGTACCGTCACATGTTACATAAAGTTCACAATGACAGTAGGATACATCAGAGTTTAGAATATAAAGTTATTACAAACCAGATTCAATCTAAAATAGCGGAAGCAAATAGTTTTCAAGTCACACACACACTTTTAGTTTCAATACAGTGCCAGTAGGTAGTCATCTCCAACAAAAGCATCAGATGAGAGATACAAAATGACCATTTCCCTTGGTCCTAGTTATCACCCATCACCGGGTACAGGCAGTTAATGCAATAATCATAGTACATTTGACCATCTGCAACAACAATAGGAACAATACCCTGAGTACAAGAAGGTACTCAGCTAGACTTACCTGTCTTAAACCAAAATAAGACGACACCAAGGATTATGCAAGGCTTTCTTTAGTGGGCTAGCTGACTGGTTTGCGAAAAGCATAAGCTATCATAAAGAAACCATTTTAAGTACTTTGCATCATCTTTATTATAACCTATCCATCTAGGTAAGCACCTGTACTATAGCAAACACTTGATTAACCAATAACATCCAGTTACAAATTTAGATTTAGCATTTCCTATACCATCCAGATAACCATCATTATTCCATAATAATTACTACGATGCCGTAGCTTGAGTCAAGTGCTCACTATCCAGGAGCGATGGCGATTAGAATCGATTCCTAACCAGCTGGTGATTTATTTCTCACACAAACCACGCTTCCCCCGTTAGGGTCGCTTAGATCACCAATGACACTTTCCAAGTAGCCGTGGGATAACTGCCGGGACCGCACTACCTAGGGACCGCCTGACTGCCAGGACGCACCTTGGTAACTGTTGTTGTAAGCGATCTCTGCCAAAGGTAACCATGATTCCCATGAACCTTTAGATGATAACACACAAGCTCTAAGCATATCTTCTAGGACAACATTAACTCGCTTTGTCTGCCCATCTGTCTGTGGGTGGTAAGCTATACTCTGAATCAAGCTAGTACCCAAACCTTTATGAAGATGCTCCCAAAAATGAGCGGTAAACTGTGACCCATGGTCAGACACGATAGTCTTTGGTATACCATGTAATCGGACAATCTCTGCAATGTACTTCTCAGCATACTGAGGTGGTCAAAATGTTGTTTTGACTAGTAAGAAGTGAGCGGATTTTGTAAGGCGATCTACAATTACCCAAATCGAATCATTCCCCTTTGGTGTGGTGGGGAAACCAGTGATAAAATCCATACTTATATCATCCCATTTCCAATCTGGTACGGACAAAGGTTGCAACATTCCTACGGATCTCATGTAAAGAGCTTTCACTCTACAACACATGTCGCAACGAGCAACATACGATGCAATCTCCTTCTTCATCTTTGTCCACCAATAACGAGGTCTCAATTCTTGGTACATTTTGTTACTTCTAGGCTGGATAGATAGCTTAGAGTGATGAGATTCATCCATCAATTTGTTCTTGAGCTCTCGATCCTTAGGTACAACCAAACGGTCATTAAACCATAACACTCCTTGTTCATCCACTCTAAAGTGCTCGGACGGTTCTTTCTTTATTTTCTCCTTGATATGGAATATTCCCTTATCTATTTTCTGACCCTCAATGATCTTGCTTTCCAAGGTACAACTGACTTGGATACTATGCAACACAGCAGGATGCAACAAATTAAACCCATCTTCAAACAATGGTCACATAATAAGAGAATGTGACTTCCTACTTAAGGCATCTGCCACTACATTTGCCTTTCCCGGATGGTAGTGCACATTCAGGTTATAATCCTTTATTAGCTCTAACCATCTTCTTTGTCGTATATTCAACTCAGACTGAGTAAATATGTACTTGAGACTCTTATGATCTGTAAAGATATTGCACACATTCCCAAGCAAGTAGTGTCTCCAAATCTTTAGAGCATGCACAACAGCCGCAAGCTCTAAATTGTGCGTAGGATAGTTAACCTCATGCTTCCTCAACTGACGTGAGGCATAAGCAATGACCCTTCCATCTTGCATCAGAACACATTCTAAGCCATTCTTTGATGCATCGCAAAACACATCAAATGGCTTCTCTATATCTAGTTGCGCCAGAACAGGAGCAGTGGTTAGCAAATTCCGTAAGGTGCAGAAAGCTACCTCACACTCCTCTATCCAAATGAACTTATGATCCTTTTGTAGCAAACTTGCCATTGGCTTGGCAATCTTTGAGAAGTCCGGTATAAAATGACGATAGTAACTGGCTAATCCAAGAAAACTTCGAACCTCATGAACGGTGCTTGGTGCCTTCCAGTCCATAACCTCTTGTACCTTACTAGGATCCACTGAGATTCCATTCTCAGATAGCACATGACCGAGAAAAGGAACTGTCTTTAGCCAGAACTCACATTTACTAAACTTAGCATATAGCTGGTGATCTCTGAGTCTAGTCAAGACAATTCTTAGATGCTCTTCATGATCTTGTTTGTTCTCTGAGTACACTAGAATGTCATCAATGAACACAATCATGAACTTATCCAACTCCGGCATAAAGACCGAATTCATCAGATACATAAAATATGCAGGATCATTTGTCAAACCAAAGGACATGACAAGATACTCATACAAACCATATCTGGTGGAGAATACGGTTTTGGGTATATCTTCTGGTCTAATCTTGATCTGATGGTACCCTGATCTCAAATCTATTTTGGAGAACACTTTGGCTTTGGACAATTGATCAAACAAGATATCAATCTGAGGTAGAGGATAGTTGTTTTTAATTGTTACCACATTCAGTGCCCGGTAGTCCACGCACATCCATAAGGAGTTATCCTTCTTCTTCTTTATGAATAGTGTGGGACATCCCCATTCTGATGAACTTGGGCGAATCAAACCCTTAGTCAACAAACCTTAGAGTTGTTTCTTCAACTCGGCTAATTCATTTGGAGGCATCCGATAAGGCCTTCTTGAGATCGGTGATGTTCCAGGGATCAACTCAATGGCAAACTCAACATCTCTGTCCAGTGGAAGACCGGGTAACTCATCTGGAAACACATCCAAAAACTCGCACACTACTGGAATCTTGGCTAGAAGAGTAGTTTGGACTGCACAAGTTGTACTGGTCAGATATATTCTCTGAGATAAGGTTACTTGAAATGTCCCTTCTCCAACAGGTTCTTTGAGAGAAATGCTTCTTTCTCCCACATCAATTACTACTCCCATCTTAGTCATCTAGTTCATTCCTATAATCACATCCAGAACTAGTCCTGGCATAACTATCAAGTTAAGCATATACTGCATGTCTGCTATACATAGGGTTATCCCCCAGATTATTTGATTAGTTAATAGATCAGCCCTAGCTAAACTGATCCAATAAGCACATTCCAATTCAAGTATCTTTTGCTCATACTTTCTTGCAAATGCTTGACTTATGAATGAATGCGATGATCCAAAATCAAACAAAATAACTGTAGGATGATTGTTGATAGAAAACATACCAGCTATCATGGGCTCTTCTTCTGGGATGTCATCAATGGTGGTGTGGTGCACACGAGCTTGGTACTGAGTCTGCTGCCTCTTGGGATATGGGCAAAACTTTGCAAAGTGCCCAGTTTGATTACAGTTGAAACATGGTCCTCTTACTTGAGTAGTAGCTCTAGATGAACTGCCTTGTGTGGTCTTGGCTTGTGGCACCACCATCTTAAATGGCTTCTGGTTCCTCTGAGGTTGTTGGGCATTCTGATTCCTCCATTAGGGTGGCCTAAACCTTGCACTAGGGGTAGGCGGACGATACGTAGAATGATTTGCCATCGGGGCCCTTGGCTGGGACGGACATGAATCAAAAGCCCTCTTGCGAGTCTTGGATATAGCATAAACATTGTTGTTCTTTTCTTGCTTTAAGTAGTCACTAACAAAGTCATTGAAACCAGTTCTTGTGTTGGTACCCACGTGCTTCATCATCTTGGGATTCAGACCTCTCTTGAAACTAGTGATCTTTTTGGCATCGATATTCACCATATCAGAGGCATAGCGACTTAGATTATTGAATGCATGTAGATACTGGGTCACCATCTTGGTGCCTTGGTTTAGTGCTAGAAATTCTCCAAACTTCATTTCGGTCAAACCAGGGGAATGTAAACTCCACGAAAGGCCTTAGTGAATTCCCTCCAAGAAATATGGGCATTGGGAGGAAAAGTGGTGCGATGGTGCTTCCACCACATTCCTGCAGGGCCTTGCAGCTGATGAGCTGCATACTCCATGTTTAGTACTTCTGTCATCCTTAGAACGCGAAACTTATCTTCCATGGTGTTTATCCACTCTTCTGCATCCAAGGGCTCTGCTGCTTCCTTGAAAATTGGTGGTCTGGTATCCATAAAGTCCTTAAAACTGCTATGCTGATTTGCTTCATGTCCACCTAGGTTTAACCCACGGCGGGTGTTGTCGGCAATATGGCACAATGCAGCTTCCATGTTCTGCTGCATACCCTCCATGTTGCGCTGACTTCCAAGGAACTATGCAAAGAACTATTCCGCGGTGTACGATGGAGGAGGAGGCGGCGGTGGTGGATCATGGTTCTCATTCCCGGTGGCACTGCCACCTGCCTCAGTTACGTCATACACGGTACGACGAGTGTTCGGCATCTGCATATTTCAGCAACAGTAATTATTAGGCGATGTTATAGAAATTGCAGGTGAATGAAAAATTATGCCATACTGAATTCACTAGAGAGAATAAATTCATATAATAAAACAGGGGCACAATAAGCCATTTCAATTAACACAACATGACTAATTAGATTACTGAAACGCACACATCGCGTCCAATACAACCAAATTGCCAACATACATACACTGGACTTTTGACGTTCAGATATCGCCACAAACACATCCAAGTTTTCCAACATTACATCAAGGTCTTAGCCTTTCTACTCAGAAGTACATGCCAAACATGTCAACCATGCAAAAGGTCAACGCAAACGAAACCCTAGTAGCTAGCACAACAACTACTAGTCTACTCATCGTGGTCGCTGTCTAGGTCGGAGATGCCGACATTGTCACTATCTACGTCATCGTCGTCGTCATTAGCTGGTGCCTCCTCTTTAGGATCCTCATCCTCATCGAGATCCATCTCTACGGCTCTAGGCGGAATGTAAGGGTGGAGCTAGTTATTCAGCTGATGAACCTCCTCATGTAGGTTGTCATTGTACTCTTCTGCATTGGCCAGCTACTGCTCCAGCTCAACCTATCAAGCTCTCAGAACATCTTCTGTGGACCAGGCTTCATTCCTCTAGTGGAGCACATGGATCAACATGCGTTCAGCATTCCTATTGGTGGTGGTCAGATGCTCGACCTGCTCTCTTAGTGTACGCACGTCTCCCTCATAGGCTCCAGTCCTCTAGGTCTCCTAATCCCTTTGACGAGTCAACTGGGCCATCTCTGCACTGAGCCTCTCAATCTCGGTGTCGTGATCCCTCTAAAGCTGATGTTGGTCATCGCGGGCATGACCAAGAGCACCAGACACACGTCTCAGGCTACCTTGTACTCCATTGAAAGCCTTTATCACTACGAACATGGCGCTCATGGCTGGGCTATCACTGTTCTATCCTTCTGCTACACCAATCTCCAGAGATCTTCCTCTCGCTTGCTACCATGAGTTAGTGGAGGGGTTGCCCCTCGAAAAGACTCCAACTAAAGCGACTGCCAACTCCTAAGGAAAATGATCCATGATATCCCTCAGTATCCCAAAGGATGCCCTGTCAGCTGCTTCTTTAGCGGTCCTGCCAGTTGACTCATAACACCAACCAGTCCACTCAGAACTGTCACCTCGGGGATGAACAATGGCCTCCACAGTAACCAAGAGACCTTCTCCCAACTGCTCATTTGTCTAGAAGTAGCGGGGCTCCATTCCATCAGGATAGCCTACATAGCTGAGCACCCTCCATAAGAGTGTAGGCATCCCAAACTCTCCAAGAAACGTGTGGCGCTGATAGGTACGTGGAGCAAGCTGATGGCGAGGGGCTCTGCCTCCGGTGGACTTGCGAGCGATCTGCTTTGTGTGTGCCATCTATAGCAAATTTGTTTTATTACTCACGTGAGAATGAGTTTAAGTTATCATTTTTATCAAAATGAGATAATCAAATTATAAGGGGAGGAACAATGCCATGAATGATATGTAACAACATGATGCATGCATGTTTCGTACGTTCTCACAAACTTAGGAAAAATAACAATTGCTAGTGGCATAGACGGTGGCATACAATGGTCTCTGATAACGTAGCTAATACGTACTATACGATAGCACTGTTATGTACCTGCAAAAGGTCCACTTTAGCCCAAACCCTGGCAGTATGAAAAATATGCATGAAAATAGTGAAGTAATCTACTTGTTCTACACGCATCCCCAGATACGCGTACAACGGTAGCAACTACCCGAACCATCGTCCTTTCAACGGCATCGTCACCACAGGACGGAATTTCCCCACACATTGGATACCTTCATACAAACACGCGTATGGCATGTAAATAATCCAGCATCATATAAGCACTTCCCTAGATCAACAGTGTGTCCAATCATGCTCTCACAACTCTCACTTACCAAGGCGTAGAGGCAATAGATCCATACATTACCACTCAAGTGAATGGCACTCGTACAATAGCACGCCATATGAGCGACGAAATAGAAATATGATGCAAAGACCCCCAAGTCAGTACTTAAATAAGCCACCTAGAGTCCTTAACTAGGCATAAAGTATATGACCACTGGCACACTCTTAAGTTTTTAATTAGAGGTTGAAACACCTATATATACTATAGTTTGCAATTAGTTTTGTAACACAAAACCCTTTTGTTTTAAATACATGCATGAACAGTAACCTGCTAAACCTTGCTCTGATACCAGCTATAACAGAACCGACCAATTATATGAGATTAAGTAAGGAAATCTTCCGCCGAAGCAGATAATTTAGCAAACTTAAGCCCGTATAACCCGGTAGTCTGTGAAACCACGAAGGATTTCAAACCAATCGACATACAAACCAAGATTGTACAAGTTTAGCAAGTAGCATCACATGTTACATAAAGTTCACAATGACAGTAGGATACATCAGAGTTTAGAATATAAAGTTATTACAAACCAGATTCAATCTAAAATAGCGGAAGCAAATAGTTTTCAAGTCACACACACACTTTTAGTTTCAATACAGTGCCAGTAGGTAGTCATCTCCAACAAAAGCATTAGATGAGAGATATGGAATGACCATTGCCCTTGGTCCTAGTTGTCACCCATCGCCGGGTATAGGCAGTTAATGCAATAACCGTAGTATATTTGACCATCTGCAACAACAATGGGAACAACGCCCTAAGTATGAGAAGGTACTCAGCTAGACTTACCCGTCTTAAACCAAAATAAGACGACACCAAGGATTATGCAAGGCTTTCTTTAGTGGGCTAGCTGACTAGTTTGCGAAAAGCATAAGCTATCATGAAGAAACCATTTTAAGTACTTTGCATCATCTTTATTATAACCTATCCATATAGGTAAGCACCTGTACTATAGCAAACACTTGATTAACCAATAACATCTAGGTACCAATTTAGATTTAGCATTTCTCATACCATCCAGATAACCATCATTGTTCCATAATAATTACTATGATGCCATAGCTTGAGTCAAGTGCTCACTATCCAGGAGCGATGGCGATTCGAATCGATTCCTTACCAGCTAGTGATTTATTTCTCACAGAAACCACGCTTCCCCCGTCAGGGTCGCTTAGATCACCAATGACACTTTCCAAGTAGCCATGGGATAACTGCCGGGACTGCACTACCTAGGGACCGCCTGACTGCTGCACCTTTGGCTCACTCTTTGCGTCCCCGTCATACCCCCTTCAGCACTAGTCTACCAATCCAGGTTTATCCTGGCTCAAATAGTGTCACTAGCTTCGTGGTCGAAAGGTACTTTATTCGGCCAACTAAATGTGAGGCATGCATTCAACATGACAAGAGGGACGAGCAATGATCGGTCCTTAATCGACATAGACAGAAACTAACAGCACCCCAGAACCCTGTCTGGTTGCGTCCAACTTTTTCCGTCCGGTCTCCAATTATCCATCGCACATGGTTAATTCCAGGATATCATTCTTTCCATAGCTAAATTCTTCCAGTAACCACCTATGATGTAGGTCATCGGATTATCATCGATCGCTACCGGTCTAAGCAAGGCTAAGCAGTTATTCGATCCTGACCTAACAGGGTAACAAGGTAGTAAGGTAGGCAACGATAGTAATAAATGCATCAACGGTTTCAATCAACTCCTACCACTTAATGCAACAATATATAAACTCATATATAGAAGGAATTGCTTTTATAAAGTAGGAGACTTTGAATGCTCCGGGGCTTGCCTCGTTCGAACAAACTAGGTTGATGATCCACGCACTCGGGCAAGTCCTCTCCTGACTCCTCTTCCTCTGGCACCTCCTGTGCCTGGACTTCTTGTGGATCTGTCCCGGTCTGCTCTTCCTGAACTACTGCTAGCAACTCCTCCTGCGATCCTATATGATGCAGATGTATGAGTGCTGATGCATAGGTGCATCAAAGAGGTGACATGTAATGATCATGATACATGAAATGTAGATGAATATGTTCAACTGTATTAGGCATAGCAGAAGTAAAGCACTTCTACAAGGTAGCCAACATCATCCAATAACATGTACTACTATATTACTACTACAACCGTGGTACTAACATGCCAAGTCACACAGCAATCTAAGATGCTTCAAAGATACACCAAAGCAACCATTAGTAACTAATCATGTGTTTAAAGAAGATTTGTTTATTTCATGTTAAACTAGGGCTATAACAGCAACATATATTTCTGGTGCTCATAAAAATCTGAGAAAATTATAGTAGCATAGTACTACTCTAAGTAGACTACCATTAAATTTTCATTGCATTTAGATAAGTATAACAACCTACACAAAAATAACAAGCTATGGTAGATAATTGAGCATGAAAATACTTTGTACTACGAAAAGTGTCAAACAATAGATTTGGTATTTTTCCTATGATCTACAGAGCATATAATTACTGTACAGAAAGTTTCACCTACATGTACTATTCATATTTTTAGCCCTAGCAATTTTATAAGAAATCAGCAATTAATACACATAACCCACCTAGCCATATTTTTCCACATAACCTGCATGACATATATTTTTCACAGAAAGTACATCTCAAGAATAGGCTAACCAATCTAGGATCATATTTTTCTGATACATATAGAATTTACTACACATTTCACAAGATATCAGCAATATCAAGAATTAAATAAAGCTCTACATTAAAGTATCTCAAAAAATGACATGAAATATTTTTATCATGTAGATCTGGTGACAAGGAACACAACAAAATTTGTTTCAACAAATTTGGAGCCATTTTGAGCAAGTTATAAATTCCTAAAGCATTTAAATAGAAATCTAAAATCATTTCTTAAATTCTTTCTGAAAATCCATGTTCAAAACTGCTTGATCCACCCGGCTTTCTACCCAGCTGTGCACCCCTACGGCTGACAGTGGCCCCCGCGGGTCAGCCGAGCCTCACCTACCAGCCCTTGAGGTAGAGGAGGCTGCGCTGACCGACGTGAGCTCACTATCGGCGAGGTGGCCAGCGACGAGGTCACCACCATCGTGACCACCTTGCCAAGGCAGACACGTTAGTGCAAGCAGCAGGGCTGAAGTAGCTCGAGAGCGAGCTGGCCAGTGGCCATGGAGGTGCGGTGGTGTGGGTCACCGTCGGCCAGCCATCTCCAGCCGAGACAGGGCGTGAGATGTGGCGTGGGAGCTTCATCGAGCTCGTGCGGTGCTCGTGCGCATGAAGGGAGAGCGAGAAGGAGGACAGAGGGGCGAGGTCCACGGAGTGGAGCACTCTGGCGAGCTTGGCCATGACTCTGGTGAGGGATTCCCAAGGAAGGTGAGCTTCCCATGGCTTACCGAGGTGAGCACGAGGTGCGCGAGGAGGAGGCGATGCTCAGGGCAAGATGGAGATAGCTCAGGCGAACTGGAGCAGCCGAAACGGCCAACTCCGGTGAGCTGCTGGTGCGGGCGGTGGCGGAGGTGAGCGTTGTGGCTGCTGCTTGCGCTGGTGGATGCGAGAGTGAAGTGGAGGAGTGAGGAGGAGCACAGTGCGGTCGGGCAAGTGAAGGTGAGCACGTGGAGTGGCTAGGCCCATCGGGGTGCCACCCGTTGAAAGGTCCTAGTATGGCTAGAGGGGGGGAGTGAATAGCCTATTTAAAAATCTATAAATCAACTAGAGCAATTTGATTAGTATGACAAATAGCATAATGCAAACTTGCTCTAGCTCTACAAGGGTTGTAAGTCACGTATCCAACAATTCTAGTTGCAATGATTACTTAGGCACACAAACTTGCTACTCTAAAGAGCTCAACTAGATGAATGTAAATAAACAAGCAAGCTCTCAATTCTAGTTACACTAAAGAACTTGTATCAACTAGTTTGCAAGAATGTAATCAAGTAAGTAGGGTGATTATATTGCCGTGTAGGGGATGAACCAATCACAAGATGAAGATCAAACCAATCACCGGGAGAATGCAAATGACAAGAGACAATCGATTTTCTCCTGAGGTTCACGTGCTTGCCAACACGCTACGTCCTAGTTGTGTCGACCCACACTTGGTGGTTCGGTGGCTAAGAGGTGTTTCACAAACTTCGTCCACACGATAGGACATTGCAAGAATCGACCCACAAGTGAGGTAACTCAATGACACGAGCAATTTACTAGAGTTACCTTTCGGCACTCCGCCGAGGAAGGTACAACTCCCCTCACAATCACTGAAGGCGGCCACGAACAATCACCAACTCGTGCCAATCCTCCATCGCTGCTCCAACCGTCTAGGTGGTGGCAACCACCAAGAGAAACAAGCGAAATCCATAGCGCAACACGAATACCAAGTGCCACTAGATGCAATCACTCAAGCAATGCACTTGGATTCTCTCCCAATCTCACAATGATGATGGATCAATGATGGAGATGAGTGGGAGGGCTTTTACTAAGCTCACAAGGTTGCTATGTCAATGAAAATGTGCAAAAAGTTATCCCTTGAGCTGGCCATGGGGCTATAAATAGAGTCCCCATCAAACAGAGCCGTTATACCCCTTCACTGGGCAAATCGTGGGCTGACCGGACGCTGCGGTCCAACTAACCGGACGCAGCACCGGACGCTCTGGTTGTGAATACCGGACGCGTCCGGTCGACATACCGGACGTGTCTGGTAGCCCTAGACTACCATGTGTCTAGTTCAAATCATCATAGCCGTTGCCACGCATACTGTCGATGACCGGGCGCTCACACCGGACGCAGGCACTCAATTGACCGGACGCTCCACCGTCGAGTCCGGTTGAGTCTAGTAAGCCACTAGGGCCGACCGGACGCGTCTGGTAGAGACTGACTGGACACTGAGCGTCAGCGTCTGGTCGAGTATAGTAAGCACCCATGGACGACCGGACGCATCCAATCACACCGGACCGGACGCTGCCAGCGTCCGATCGACTTCACTACGGAACACTGTTTTTCTGAGTCATACCGAACATGTCCGGTGTGGCAACCGGACGCGTCCGGTCACTGAGTCTACCGCCGAATACCGGACGTGTGTGGTCATCATACTAGACGCGTCTGGTCACTCTATAACCAACACGACTACCTCCTCTTCGACTCTATCTTCTTCACCCTTGCTCAAATGTGCCAACCACCAAGTGTATCACCATGTGCACATGTGTTAGCATATTTTCACAAACATTTTCAAGGGTGTTAGCACTCCACTAGATCCTAAATGCATATGCAATGAATTAGAGCCCCTAGTGGCACTTTGATAACCAAATTTCGATACAAGTATCACTCCTCTTAATAGTGTGGCTATCTATCCTAAATGTGATCACACTCACTAAGTGTCTTGATCACTAAAACAAAATGGCTGCTACTTTTTATACCTTTGCCTTGAGCCTTTTGTTTTTCTCTTTCTTCTTTTCCAAGTTTAAGCATTTGACCATCACCATGCCATCACCATTGTCATGATCTTCACCATTGCTTCATCACTTGGAGTAGTGCTACCTATCTCATAATCATCTTGATAAACTAGGTCATCACTTAGGGTTTTATCAATTAACCAAAACCAAACTAGAGCTTTCAATCTCCCCCTTTTTGGTAATTGATGACAACCCTTATACAAAGATATGAATAAAAGTTCATTTGAATCCATGTTGCTTGCCCAAGCATATTTACCATGTGTAAAGAATATGAACAAGTTTCATGAACTCCAAATGGTAGCAATTGCTCCCCCTACATATGTGCTAAGAGTTTGGATTGTAGCTTTGCACATATGATTAGATATGAAATATAGGAGTCAATTTCTACCAAATGATGCTAAGGTATAAGAGATGGACCTTTGAAGCATGATACCAATTGGAGTGCACCAATATACCATCCTTAGCACCATTAGTAACTAGACATATACAAAAACTAGAATACCTCATGAGATCAACATTACATGCAAGGGTCTAGTTTCTATAGAAAGAACATAAGTCTAGTTACTTAGCCTATGCATGCTAGTTTTTCATTTTAACATTCAAACTTACAACTAGCATACACCACACAAGCATGGATATTTGAAATTAAAATTTATGCCATGCAAGCAAATATATGTAATGCTCATTCAAATGCACCATACAAGTTTATGAGCTTGCTCCCCCTACTTGTGTGCTCAAAATTTTAATTGATCCCTTTCCTTTAGCATATCTCTCCCCTAATGTCCAATACTCCCCTATCACTCATATCTTTGTTTCTCTCCCCCTTTGTCAACAATTAGCACAAAAGGTGAGCTCGAATTATGGATAAGTTGGGGTGAAATCATGTGAAATGAGGATCATTTTCCCAATTTGGTTCAATCTAGATTACTTGCACAAGATATTTAACTCGGTTTGATCCAAGGACAAGCTTCTTTATACCTCCAAATAAGGGTTATCTTGTACCATGTTGAGTTAAACACTTATAGCTCATTTTCTAAATCAAACACTAGGTTTACAAGCCCACAAACATGTCATATGCTACCACTAGATCATTTTAAACATACAAGCAATAGTGGTACCATACAAGCCTCAAATTCATTTGATTTTCATGAATGAGCCTAGAACATGATGGGAATGACTAGATGCACTAAACACGTCCTTAGTAATGAATGGATAACATGTCAATCAACTTTACCTTGCTTTGCTCGAAGGAGAGGCATGTCATATAGTGGGGGTGCATCAACTCATATTGGAGAAGTCAAGTATGTTCAATTCATTCCTTAGCTTGCAAAACCTCTTCTCATCAAGTGGCTTGGTGAATATGTCGGCAAGTTGATCTTCGGTGCCCACACTCTCTATGCAAATGTCCCCTTTTTTTGGTGACCTCTTATGAAGTGATGACGGACATCTATATGCTTTGTTCTTGAGTATTGAACCGGGTTGTTGGTGAGCTTTACGGCACTTTCATTGTCACATAGCAATGGCACTTGCTTGAACTTGATTCCAAAGTCACTCAAGGTAGCCTTCATCCAAAGTAATTGAGCACAACAACTACCGGCCGAAATGTACTCCGCTTCGGTGGTTGAAAGTGCTACACTATTTTTCTTCTTTGATGACCAAGACATAAGTGATCTTCCCAATAGTTGACATGTGCCTGATGTGCTCTTTCTCTCAACTTTGCATCCCGTATAATCGGAGTTCGAATATCCAATCAACTCAAATCTTGCTCCTTTGGGATACCATAATCCAACATGTTGTGTATGCTTCAAGTACCTCAATATTCTCTTAGTTGCCTTCAAATGACTTTCTCTTGGTGAGGCTTGAAATCTAGCACATATGCATACACTAAACATCACATCCGGCCTTGATGCGGTCACATAGAGTAGACTTCCAATCATGGACTGATACATCTTTTGATCCACCATGTTGCCACTTGCATCACTATCCAAGCTTCCACTTGTCCCCATTGGTGTACTAATAGATTTACTCTCATCCATTTCAAACTTCTTGAGCATGTCCTTGATATACTTGCCTTGACTCACAAATGTGCCATTCTTCATTTGCTTGATTTGAAGACCAAGGAAGTAACTAAGTTCTCCAATCATAGACATCTCAAACTCACTTGCCATCATCTTGCCAAACTCCTCACAAAATTCTTGATTTGTTGATCCAAAGATAATATCATCAACATTGATTTGCATTACAAACAAGTCATTTCCAAGCTTCTTGGTGAAGAGAGTGGTGTCAACCTTTTCCATCTTGAATCCCTTAGAGAGTAGGAAATCCCTCAATCTCTCATACCATTCTCTAGGTGCTTGTTTCAATCCATACAAAGCCTTTCTCAACTTGTAGACATGGTTGGGTTTCTTCTCATCTTCAAAACCAAGAGGTTGCTCAACATACACAAGCTCATTGATGTACCCATTTAGAAATGCACTTTTCACATCTATTTGGTACAACTTGATGTTGTGGGCACAAGCATAAGCTAGCAAGATCCTAATTGCTTCCAATCTTGCAACTGGGGCATATGTTTCTCCAAAGTCAAGGCCTTCAACTTGAGTGTAACCTTGAGCCACTAATCTTGCTTTGTTCCTTATTACTATCCCATCTTGATCTTGCTTGTTCTAAAAGACCCACTTAGTTCCAATCACATTATGATCCTTAGGCCTCTTAACTAAATCCCATACATGATTTCTTGTGAAGTTGTTTAGCTCTTCATGCATAGCATTGATCCAATCAACATCCCTCAAAGCTTCATCTATCTTCTTAGGTTCAATGGATGACACAAATGAGAAATGCTCACAAAATGAAGCCAATCTTGATCTTGTTTGCACACCTCTTGAAATATCACCAATGATAGTGTCCAATAGATGATCTCTTGCAACATTATTTGGTTGAAGCACTTGCACTTGATTGCTAGCATTTGATTGATCATTTGGTTGAGATGATGAACTAGCCATTTGTTGATCTTGCATATTGCCATCACTAGTGCTTGCTTGAATTTGATCATGAGAACCATTAGCTTGCACATTTGAGTTAGAGAGCACTTGATTCTTGTCATCTTCAACATCAATCACCTCTCTAGGCCTTAACTCACCAATGTCCATGTTCTTCATTGCATTGACCAATTGAGTGCCTCTTACATCATCTAGATTCTCATCTTCCTCTTGGGAACCATTTGTTTCATTAAACTCCACATCATGAACCTCCTCAAGAGTGCCACTAGCCAAATTCCAAACTCTATAAGCCAAATTCTCATCTTCCTCAAGAGTGCCCCAGACTACCACATGTCCGGTTCAAATCATCATAGCCGTTGCCGTGCATACTGCTGATGACCGGACGCTCACACCGGACATAGACACTCAATTGACCGGATGCTCCACCGTCAAGTCTGGTCGAGTCCAGTAAGCCACCAGGGCCGACCGAATGCGTCTGGTAGAGACTAACTGGACGTTGAGCCTCAACGTCTGGTCAAGTACAGTAAGCACCCATGGACGACCGGATGCGTCCGGTCACATCGGACCGGACGCTGCCAGCGTCCGATCGACTTCACTATGGAACACTATTTTTCTGAGTCATACCCACCGAATACCGGACGTGTCTAGTCATCATACCGGACGTGTCCGGTCACTCTATAACCAGCGCGACTACGTCCTCTTCAACTCTATCTTCTTTACCCTTGCTCAAATGTGCCAACCACCAAGTGTATCACCATGTGCACATGTGTTAGCATATTTTCACAAACATTTTCAAGGGTGTTAGCACTCCACTAGATCCTAAATGCATATGCAATGAATTAGAGCCCTAGTGGCACTTTGATAACCAAATTTCGATACGAGTATCACTCCTCTTAATAGTACAACTATCTATCCTAAATGTGATCACACTCACTAAGTGTCTTGATCACTAAAACAAAATGGCTCCTACTTTTTATACCTTTGCATTGAGCCTTTTGTTTTTCTTTTTCTTCTTTTCCAAGTTTAAGCATTTGACCATCACCATGCCATCACCATTGTCATGATCTTCACCATTACTTCATCACTTGGAGTAGTGCTACCTATCGCGTAATCATCTTGATAAACTAGGTTAGCACTTAGGGTTTCATCAATTAACCAAAACCAAACTAGAGCTTTCACCCGTACGCTGTCACCGGCGTTCGGCGGCCACGCGGTGGCTATGGCCTGATGCCGGTCAGGCACGGCGCACTGGCGAGTGGGCGAGGCACGGGGCAGGCCGGGCCGGTCTGTGTGGCTGGGACGGAAGTGAGGTGTGAGGCCCAACTTAGGTGAATTGATTTTTTTCAAATTCTTTTCAATTCCTTTTTCATTCAAATGAAATTTTGAACTATTTCAAAGCAGTTTCAAAAGTTGGTGTAAAAATGAAAGTTGTTCCATTTTTCAAGATCTACAACTTTGCTTTTATGACCAAAGTCAAATTCCAACTAGATTTTGAATTACAAAATAAAAATCAATATTAATTCAAAACCCTAATTTTGAAGAATTATTTTTAAAGGCAAAATTTGGTAAAAATTTAAATATGAACTTTGATCCAAATTGTATCCTAAATATTTATAAGCTATATTAGTGATCAAAACAAGAAATCATGGCATCCAAACATGAGCATGGCATTTTACATTGTTTGAACATAAATGAATTTCAATCTCTTTAAGCACCACATGAAATGATACTTCATTTCTTTCGAAATGAAATCCATGAATGATGCTTATGCATGAGGTGATGATGATTATGCTCATGGGATGAAATGGTAATGCATGCTTAACACCGAGGTGTTACAAGGAGGCAGCGGCCAAAGCTGCTAGTAAGCGGCCGATGGCCAGCAGGCGTCGTAAGGCAATCTTGACTTTGTCAGACGATGACACAAAGGATGCAGACATCTTTCGACTCGTCCCTCAAAAGAGGAGGAGGCAACTAGAGTCGACAGAGCAAGGTGGCTCCTCCATGCCAGTGGGACCCATATCACCGACCACTGTAGCGCGGAGGACAAGCGGTGGAGGGGTCGAGCACCAAGCCCCAATGTCGGTGCTGGATGTAGAGGGAGACCAGGCGTCACCCGCACAACACGTGGAGCAAGCACGGCCAAAGAGACGTGCCTTCGCCACATCATTCCGTGCTTCCAACATGTAAGTATTTGTAACCTTGATGTAAGCTTGCAATTTATATTGATTACGGTTGCCTTTTGAACTTATCTCGGATATACTAGTTCGGCATCCACCAAAAATCTAGACCAACTAGCCAGGAGTGGCGTGGCTCCACCAGCAATTTTAGAGAAGACTGCCCAGCAGCCGGCCATGGAGGCAACCATAGCAGAAGGTCTGCCAAAGCCTCAGCACACAAGCAGCCAGACAACAGCCCTCGAGCAGGTGGTCGAGGGAAGAGCCAAGCCAAGCACAAGTGCTTAGAGCACCAACCCTACTGAGGGCAACACCTCAGCACCAAGAGTAACGGAACAGATCGAGGAGCAGTGGCCAGAGGTGATAGCATAGAGCACGTTTGTCAATGCTACAGCCCATGGAAAGGCCATAGTGATCGCAGAAGCTGCTAACTCCAAACCAGCACCGATACCCGAAGAGGAGGCCAAAGAGGACAAAGTAGAGGAGGTCCTGGGCCGTCCATAGGACAAACGACAACATGTATATGTGTTGTGCTGGTAGAACGACCAATGGGTTGTTCATGAGGAAATCCCAGAGGTTGAAGAGACCAAGAAGGTTGAACGAGCTGCGAAATGACTAGTGATGGAGGTCCAGGTATGCTTTGCTTCATCACCTGATCTTGTTGTGTAGTCAAACTTTCTTACTTAGCTTTTTGCACATAGGACTTAATGAAGACCGCAAGGTACCGTAAGAAATGCTTTGACTAGATCGAGGGGATCACTGCAAGCAATAAAGAGCTAACAGCGGAAGTGGAACACTTGCGCCACCAACTTGAAGCCACCAACCGTGAGAGGACGGAGCAAGAGTCCCAGAACCAGAACCTGGTCGTCCAGCTTAGTAACAAAGAGTAGGAAAGAACAAGTAGTCACTGTATCACAACAAGTGCATGACAAGTGTTATTGCATTGTTGGTAGTAACAGCTATAGTGCAGGCTTAGAAGCCAAAGTGGTCCGTCTCCAAGAGGAGAACGGTCGTGCGGTCGTGGAGTGTGATCGCCTGAAGGAGGACAATAGAAAACTGGTGCACAACCAGTCGCAGCTCCGGGACCACACGACCAAGATGAAAGAGGAACTGAAAAGTAAGTTTTCCAAACCCCTTTGCTCACTTTTGTTGCTCGCTTTATCTTGTCGTGGTATGACATTTTAATGGCTTGTGCGGTTTGTAGTTTTAAAAGTCAATGCCAAGAAGCATCTGGAGGCCGTGATAAAAGATCGTGATGGCTGGAAGGCGTGGTGCCAAGAGATCACCGAGGATCGGGACACATGGAAAACCCAGTGCTAGGAGGTGGCAATGGGCATTTTGCCGGTCCTCAACCTTATTGACCCAATGCTTACAGAGGACGTGCCAAGGACGCCACAACTCGGACTGGTCGATAGATGCCAAAAGGCACGGGGATGGTTCTAGGAGTTCGTGAAGGAGGCGGGTGAGTACATAGGCACACATGTGCTAAGCATGGTGTGTGCTCACTACCCCTTGATCGATCTCAAGCGCCTAGAGGCTGGATACCCGAAGGAGGTGGATCCAGACAAGGCTGAGGAGCTTCGGATGACCCAGCTGGACTTGTCAGCAAAAATAATTGGCGACATTAACCTATGTAGAGGTGGGACAACACCTATACAGGGTACGCCATCAACAAGTCAGCTAGAAGCACCATCAGTTTTAAGCCAATTGGTGAAGCCTGTGGTCTCGACCAGCCAGGCATCAGCGGGGCCATCTTCTTCAGCTCGACCAGTTCAAGAATCATTGAGACTCGAGCACGATGCTAGGCCTAGCGAGCAGCAGGTGCCGCATGCCCCGACCAGCCAATAGGATAGGCTATAGCTGTAGAAGAAGATGTAGTTGTGTTATTGTAAACTTAGACCTTTTCAGGCAAACTTGTAATAACATAACTGTATATCAGCATAAGCTTGTTTGTTTTGTGGAAAACGTATTTAAGCTTGGATCTCATGTTGGTGTAACTAAGTGAGAACATGTTAGCATTCTGTTTAGTTGTACCAGTTTAGTCAACACATCATCCTGACAGGTTTGTATGGCCCTGGTTTGTCCTATGGTCAGAGTGTGAGGTGCGTAGCCTGTGCACATGTAGACGCACACAAGTCAAATCAGAGGGGACCTGCCAATCACCTGTAGCATAGAGAGCAGATCCCATGCACACGTTGGGAGGAACCGGAGACAGGGCCTGCTCTGAAAACCCAGGAAGGAATGGTGGTTGGTTTTGACTGGTTGAGTTAGAATAACAATAGACTTCAAAGTGACACATTAGAGTGGTCGGAGAAATCATAATAGCTTTATTGAATTAAATCGAAAGTACAAGAGGAGTACATATCTTAGTAGTTAAGCATAGAAATGCCTAAGCTTGTCGATGTGCCATGAATTGGGTACATCCATGCCATCTAGGTGAGCTAACCTGTAAGACATTGGTCGTGTAACTTCCTTGATCATGAAGGGCCCTTCCCATGGAGTTGCGAGTTTGTGGACACCAGCTTGATTCGTCTTCCACTTCAGGACCAGGTCCCAATCACAAAGAACTACTCCTTAACATTCTTGTTGTAGTACCTGCACAAAACAACAAGGTATTTAGCTGTATGTACGCAAGAATCGAGCCGCTTCTTTTCTACACTATTCACTTCTAGCTCCCACGCTTCATTGGCCTTGTCTTCGTCGAAGTTCTCTACCTGTGCTAATCTAGAGGCTATATCAGCTAGGAGCACTGCTTCAGCACTGTAAACCATAAAGTATGGTGATACACCAGTATTGCGACTGGGCTGGGTTCTGAGGCCCCAGACCACGGCTGGTAACTCTTTGAGCCATCTTCCGAGAGCTTTGTCATTTTCTCTATACATCCTCTTCTTAAGTGCATCCAAGATCATACCATTTGCCCGCTCGACCTGTCCATTAGCTCTAGGGTGCGCCACCGAGACGTATTTTACTACTATGCTCCTTTCATCACAGAAGTCCCAAAAAGCGTTCCTGGTGAACTGAGTACCCAGATCAATGATGATGCTATTGGGTATGCTGAAGCGGTGGATGACCTGGTCGATGAACGTGATAGCCTTTTCTAAAGATGCCTGTACTAGAGGCATATACTCTATCCACTTAGAAAATTTATCGATCAGCACAAAGACACATGTAAATTTCCCAGGAGCCGATTTGAAGGGCCCGATCATATCCAGTCCCCAGCATGCAAAGGGCCAAGAGGCCGGTATTGTCTGAATCTCATGTGCTAGTACATGGATTCTCTTGGCGAAGAACTAACAACCCTCACAATGGCGGATTAGTTTCTCTACATCGGCTACGGCGGACGGCCAATAGAACCCTGCTCAGAAAGCCTTACCAACTAGCATTCTTGAGGCTGCGTGGTTGCCGCAGGAGCCAGAGTGGATTTGGTCCAGAAGATGTTCACCATCCTCCTGAGTTATATACTTCATCAAGATTTCCTCCTTTGCGTTCTTGCGCCACAATTTGCCATCAACAAGCAGATACTGCTTACTGCGATGCATCAGGCGTTCGTTTTCTATCCGATCAGTGTAACCGCTACCATCTGTCAGGTACTTGATGAAAGGTACTCTCCAGTCAGGCTCCTTAGTGGTCGGAGGTGGTTCAATGGTGTTTGACGTCAGAACCATAGCCACCAAAAGCTGGTCTAGAGGCTTGTCAACCGTGGGATCTTCCTCTTCGATGGAAGGTGTGAGCAGGTCTTGAATGAATACACCATGTGGGACTATAGCTTGGGATGATCCTAACTTTGACAGCGCATCTGCTGCTTGATTTTTGTCCTGGACCACATGTGTGTACTCGATGCCATAGAACTTGCTTTCCAGCTTTCTGATCGATTTGCAGTATGCATCCATCTTTTTGCTAGTCGTATCCTAGTCCTTGTTGAGTTGGTTGATGACCAAGGCTAAGTCTCTATAGACATAGAGACATTTGACGCTGAGCTCGACCGCAATGCGTAGACCATGCAGGCATGCTTCGTACTCGGTGGTGTTATTAGACGCCGGGAAATAAATCCTGAGGACGTATCGGAGCTACTCCTTGGATGGTGACATGAAAAGGACTCCTACTCTTGCGTCGTCAATGTTGAGAGAGCCATCGAAGTACATCTTCCAATACTCATCGAGCCCCTAAGAGGCAGGTGTGCTTAAGTCTATCCACTCGACGATGAAATCGACAAGTGCCTGAGACTTGATTGTAGTACGACTTGCAAATTCCAAGGAGAAAGGGCATAGCTCCATTGCCCATTTGACGATGCGCCCATTCACATCCTTGTTGCGAATGATGTCTCCCAGAGGATACTCGGTCATGACCATCACCCGATATCCATCGAAGTAATGTTTCAACTTTTGGGATGTTATCAATATGGCGTAGATCAGTTTCTGGACCTATGGGTACCTGTTCTTGGATTCATTGAGTACCTCACTGATGAAATAAATTGGTCACTATACCTTGTAGACGTGGCCAGGCTCATCGCGCTCGACCACCATGGTAGTGGAGACCACTCGATTAGTTGCCGCAATGTAAAGTAGGAGAGTTTCATCTTCTCTGGGAGTAGTGAGGACCGAAGGTGATGTAAGGTATTGTTTCAGCTATGTGAAGGCAGCGTCTGCTTCCTCCGACCACTCAAACTTCTCGAATGCTTTGAGCAGCTTAAAAAATGGTAATCCTTTTTCGCCTAATCTTGATATGAAACGACTGAGGGCAGCCATGCATCCAGTAAGCTTCTGAACATCCTTCACCTTTTTGGGCAGCTTCATGTCTAAGATAGCTTTGACTTTCTCTAGGTTAGGGCGTATGCTGTCGTGACTGACGATGTTGCCAAGTAGTATACCAGAAGGAACACCAAAGATGCACTTCTTTGGGTTTAATTTCCATTGGAATGTATTAAGGGCCGCAAAGGTGCATTCGAGGTTATCAACAAGGGTACATGCTTCCTTGGTTTTGACAACTACGTCATCAACATAAGCCTCGACAAGGTCGTCTTTTATCTCATCTTTGAGGTAGGCCTGTATGGCACGTTGGTAGGTAGCCCCGGCGTTCTTGAGTCCGAACAACATGGTTGTGTAGCAGTAAGCGCCGAAAGGCATGATGAAGGATGTCTTGATCTGGTCGTCCTTTTTGAGAGCGATCTGGTGATAACCAGAGTAGCAATCGAGAAAGGAAAGTAGCTCGCAACCGGTGGTTGAATCTATGACCATGTCTATGCGAGGTAAGCCGAAGGGGTCTTTAGGGCAGTGTTTGTTGAGATCAGTATAATCAACGCACATTCTCCATTCATTATTCTTTTTGCGTGCAAGAACTGGGTTGGCTAACCACTCTGGATGATACACTTCTTTGATAAATCCGGCTGCCAAAAGCCATGTAACTTCTACCCTAATCGCCTCCTTCTTATTGCGAGCGAACCGTCATAGCTTCTGCTTGATAGGTTTGGCCTTGCCGTCGACATTCAAGGAGTGCTCGATCAAGTTTTGAGGTACACCGGGCATGTCGGTAGGTTTCCATGCGAACACACTCATGTTGCTCCTCAAGAACCTAACGAGCACATCTTCCTATTTAGGATCCAGGTTGGCCCCGATAAGGGTCATTTTGCTGGGATCACCATCGACCAGCTAGATCGCCTTGTGCTCCTTAGACTTGATGTTCTTGCGTGGAGCCTCAAGCTCTAGGATCTCCAGGTGGTTGGCTAAGGTCTTCTTGGCGTCGAGCATGGTCTCAGCCATGCGAATAGAGAGGTCATGAGCCTCTGCTATTTTGAAGCTGTTGTCCTCACTGGTATAAGCTGCGTATACGTTGCCCTTGAGAGTTAGAACCCCTTTCTCGGTAGGCATCTTGAGCACCAAATACCTGTAGTGAGGTATGGCTATGAATTTGGTGAGCGATGGTCGACCAAGGATAGCATGGTAGGTGCCGTCAAAGTCAGCGACCACAAAGTTGACGTAGTTAGTGCAGAAGTGGTCCGGGGTACCAAACTACACAGGTAGCGTGATCTGCCCGAGACGTGTAGAGCTCTATCTAGGGAGGACACCCCAGAATTGTGCCTCATATGGTTTGAGATCCTCCTAGGTTATCTTTAGGGCTGGCAGACTATTCTTGAACAGTATATCAATAGAACTGCCACCGTCAATTAGCACTCTATCGAACTGGACCTTGTTAATACAAGGATCGAGGACTAGGGGAAAACATCCTGGCTCAGGTATTGTAGCCCATTGGTCCTTTTTGCTAAAGGAGATCTCGCGGTGAGACCAAGGAGGGAGCCGTGGATCGGTGATGAGGTTGTCGGTGTTGGCCACGTTCAAGCAGGCGTGGGCGAGCAGCTTGCGTTCTCGTTTGGTCTCGATGGACACTTTGCCTCCAATGATGGTGTGGATGCGATCGGTTGGCTTGACATACTTGTGACAGGGATCTACGTCTTCATCATCGTTGTCTTTGTTGCACTGGTCCCCTGTGTCGTTAGGCTTGTCGAACGTATCCAGAGCCTATTGACGCGTGTAGATAGACTTGAGAACACGACAATTCTCCATGGTATGGTTTGACTTGGGGTGGAGCTGGCAGGGTCCTTTCAATGCTTTGGCGTAGTCTTCTTCATAGTTGCGACGTCCGCCACCTTTCTTAACGGTGTTGACCTCACCGTCTTCTTCCTGAGCACGCTTGCCCCTGTAATTGTCACAGCGATTACGTCGCTGATTACGCTGGTTGCGGTGGTCGCGGGGGTCGTTGCGCTGGTTGCGACGATCAAAATTGTCGTTCTAACCACGGTTGCCGCGGTAGTCGTCGTGGTGTGGGGGGTGGTCCAAGCGTGGAACCCTTGCTGCTTCTTCGATGATTATCTTTTAGCATCGTCGGCATCCGCATATTTCTTGGCAGTGGCCAGGAGCGCTGTGACTGATTTAGGTCTCTTGCGAAGGAGCTTGTCCCGTAGGACATCATGGAAGCGGAGACCAGTGATGAAAGCCTCGATTGCCTCATTGTCAGAGATTTACGGGACCTTGATGCGCATCTCCGAGAAACGCCGGACGTACTCATGTAGTGGCTCATCTTTTCGGTCTCGAATCCGCTGCAGATCATATTTGTTGCCAGGTTGCTCGCAAGTAGCAATGAAGTTGTCGATGAAAGCTTGCTTGAGCTCTTGCCAAGAATCAAAGTAGTTCACCGGCAAGCTGACCAGCCATTGGTGACCTGCATGGCCAACAGCGACTAGGAAGTAGTTAGACATGATGTGCTTGTTAGCCATGGCTGATCTGCATGCAGTTTCATAGAGCATGACCCATAATTCGGGGTTCTCCTTGCCATCGTACTTCTGAAGTTTTTTGAGCTTGAAGTTCTTGGGCCATATGACTTGGTGAAGGTACGGAGTAAACTACTTCAACCCCAAAGGGCTGTGGGCAGTATCATATTCCATATGGTGATATCTTTCATAGGATGCATGATCATTGGCTCTTTGGTTGATGCGATCATGCAGATCGCGTTCTCCGAGGTAATGGCAGAGATCGTTATTGCCATCATGGCGATCTCGGTTGCCACCCTGATTAACCCTGCGACCGTGGTTACCGCGGTGATTATTGTGGTTGTCCCGGCGGTTGTCATCTCAGAAGTCACGGTGGTTGTCATCCTGACGGTGGTTGTTGTCCCGACCACTATCATGGCCATCGTTTCTGCCTTGACGGTTGTCTGATGGGTCGTTGTTGTGTGAGCCACGTTGGTTGGGTGGCTATGAGCGACTTGAGTACTGGCAGTTGTGGCTTGATTCGAGTGAGACGGATGAAGCCTAGGCTTGATTTACAATCTCTACGGTCTGAGCCATAGTAGCCATCAGGTAAGCTTGTATATCATCATGAACTGCCTGTGTTTTTGGGGTGTTGGGTAGTCATTGTATTGTCGCCATAGCAACAGCTACGTTGGCGCTTGGAGTCCTAAAGACCTGCTTGTCCCCCACCCTGTCAAAGGCATTGTTAAGGTCGCGTGGCTAGACCCTTATGCGTTGGGCCTCCTCTTCTGCCTCAGCTTCAATTTGTCGGTGATTAAACCGGTCAATATTGCGTGCTTCGCATGCTAGCCTTTCTTGTTCTATTTCGCTGACTGCCGGTGGTTCATCATTACTGACAACGTTGATCAAGTCTCCTCGCTTTGGTGGGAAGGATGAGAATCGCGGGAATCCTAGGGCATGGTCTAGGATATCCAGATCGTATTCAACACCTTCATCGTCATGATGCTGGAGCTTGGTGTGAACGAAGGCATTAGATGCGATGTCAGACGAGGAGCTTGAGCCACCCTCTTGAACTGTGTGGACTGATCCTTCTTGATAATCCTCAATTTGGACTATGTTGACGAAGTTGCGTAGGTCGTAGGGCTAGACCTAGTGGTTCTCCATCGAGGCTTTGTACTTGGAGAGCCGGAGACCTGTCGCAGGGGCTGGCCGACAACGAACGGAGCGCCCTTCAGGAGTAGATGTGACCACGCAATCCGTAATGAGTCATGCAGGATGACTGGCCCGAGCTAGTCAGGTAGATCTATTGTGGGTCGTAGTTACCTGCTCATTAGGTTGACTTTGAACCGAACTTACTAGAGCCAGGGTTTTGGCAAGTTTGGTGCCGACCCAATCGATGGAGTCGAGCAAGTCGGTATTGTCAATCTGCCTCCTTTTGTAGCGAGGAAGCGGATGACGAGTTGTCGGCGTGGCTAAAGACGATGCTGGCGTGGTCGGAGCCAGATCCACCATGGTCGGAGCCAGATCCACCGTGGTCGGAGCCGTAGCCGATGTAGGTAAAGTAGTGGTCGGCACAGATTGAACCCGCACCTCCTCCGGGGTCATGGCGATGAAGTCGTCGGAGCCAGTGGTCTAGGTGATCTGGCCGATGGTGAACGTGAGACCGTTCGGCATAGCCATGGAACCAAGGATGATGACCATCTTGTTCGCCTAGAGAGCAGTACGCATACCCCCTACTTGGCGCACCACTGTCGACGAAATATGGTCGGCAGTCTACCTAGGGGTATGCCCATGGTAGTAGATTATCGGCAGATAGATGCATAAGCTACAAACAAGATGGTGACGCAAGACAAACACAAGATTTTATCTAGGTTCAGCCGCCGTAAAGGCGTAATAGCTACATCCTGCATCTGATTGTATTGATATATGTCAATGATTGATGTTTTTTAGAGGGGTCCCCTGCTTGCCTTATATAATCTGGGGGGCAGGGTTATAGATCTGGAAACTAATCCTAACCCGTTACAATTGCCATAGGTGGTTGGATAAGGATTCCTATTCTAACCGACCAGGATCTTGCTTGATCTCTAAATCTGTCTTGATTCCTCGCGCGGGACTCCGAACAGATTGGCTAGGCCACGCGTCATCTTTTAACGGGCTAGGCCCTCTGGTCTGGGCCAGCCCTAGCCTAGCCGTAAGGGTATAGGGGTTAATACCCCCACAAGCAATGGGGCTTTTTTTAGGGGTGGCTGGCATTGGAGCTGCTCCTATAGTGACGTACTCGGGCTCCAGCACAGTAGCCGCCCCTACAAATGGCACAGTAGGGGCGGCTGGTAATACGAGCCACCCCTACAAATGAATCGATTTGTAGGGAATCAGCCGCTCCTGCTGTGTCCATTTATAACCGAGTTTTATGAGAGGTCATCTAAAACTATCTGGTTCCACTCCTACCTAAATCCCGGCTACATTTGTACCTTCTTGTTTAGCCGGCTTCTCTACATAGCCTGAGCTAATAGCCTTGTATTGGCCTAGCCATTATTGGCATTGGGTAAGGAGATAATAAACACAGTCTGCCACCAATATTCAGTTAGGTGTCAGTTTAAATATTTGATAACATGTTTGCTTCATTTTTTTAGTTTTAAAATTAAACAATCATGCATATAATGCTAGTCTAATTATTAAATGCTCTCTCTGAACACACTTAGGAGTTTTTGTTGAGGAAAAATCATTCACATATCTATATCAGGAAGGAGATACTATGACGCTTATGGAGTAGGTTTCATTTCTTTCTTATCATTATCTATTCACACGACGGGGCTACGTTCTCGATCGGTTGGAGGACCTAAATCGCAAACAGAGAAGACGGAGGATCTGCTGACGGCACGTCATCTTCGCTGCCACAAGCAAGCAGGTGTAGGCCACCATCATGGCCACTGCCAGCAGCAGTCAGCAGACAGTGAGTACCACTCGTTCGCTTCAGTTCCTGCAGATTACGAATTCCGTTTTTAGTCTGCTTTAGTGCTACATTGACCTGATGTGTGATTGCAACTATGCAAGTGGAAGGATCATTAGAAGCTTCTGATTTTGTGATATTCGATTGCTAGATCTGAGCGCCATTGATTTTGTTATTATGTGGTCTTTCACATAAAAATCATAGTCACCTTGAAATGTTATTATGATTACTGAAAAGTTTAATAAATGAAATTTGTTGTTTCATCTATCTGGACTAAACTGTCCACCTAAAAGTCATGAAATATTTGTTATAATTTGGTATAAATAAATGTGTATTATCATTGAGTTTTAGTACAGTCGTAGAAGAAGATAAGTCATGATGGAGTTGTGCATAAAAAATATATGTTCTGGTCGAATTTGAATTGTAAATTTAATTTTTTTTGATGGAAAATGTACCGTAGGGGTGGTTCTATACTAAACTGCCCCTATAAACAGGTATTATAGAGGCGGCTGGTACTACGGCCGCCCCTACAAATCGATTTGTAGGGGCGGCTGATAACACCAGCCGCCCCTATAAATCGATTTGTAGGGGCGGTCTGGGAACCGTCTCTATAAATACATGATTTGTAGAGACGGTATGGTAGGGGCGGCTAGCCGAGCCGCCTCTACAAACCATCGCCAGCTGCTCCTACAAATGCTTATTGTAATAGTGTGTTTTCATTTGAGGAAGATGTTGGGCTGCTGCCGAATCACAGGCGCTAACCTCTCATCCACCCCCCTAATATTTCTCAAATAACAACTATGTTTAAGGCATCCTTGTTTCATTATGCCATTGTTAGTTTACATGATTTAGTGGAAAACGTTCAAACTCAGACTCGTGGATAATTATTGAACTTGATTCTTTGAAAAGTGAAGGCAAGAGGTGCATTTTGGGCGTGGGGAAGAGATGCGGGACGTGCAGAAGGGAGAGGAGAGAGGCGGACAAAAACCATTGTGGCAAATGAACACACTTCGTACTTCATAGTAGTATAGATACAGTATGCTGCTATAGTGCTATATGAGCGGTCTTTTTTCTCCTCCCACATAGAACTGTAGCAGCAGAACAAGCCCAAAAGCTAACAAATATTTATTTTCCTAAGTCCTCATGTTTGGGCTGTCAAAATCGTATTTGGGATGTGGACAATACAGGTTTCAAGTTTTGGTACACAGGGACAGTTGCGAATAGAAATGGAGTAGGAGTTTTGATTGATAAGAGCCTCAAGAATAGTGTGGTGGGAGTGAGAAGGCAAGGAGATAGGATTATCTTAGTCAAGCTTGTCATTGGTGATATGGTCTTGAACGTAATTAGTGCGTATGCCCCCCAAATAGGCCTCGATGAGAGTGCTAAGAGACAGTTCTGGAAGACTTAGATGGCCTAATTAGAGCTGTACCCAGAAGTGAGAAGTTTTTTATAGGAGGAGATCTTAATGGGCATGTAGGTACTACAAGCGCAGGTTTCGAGGTAGTTCATAGAGGTTTTGGGTATTGTAGTAGGAATCAGGAGGGGGAGGAAGTTCTAGACTTCGCGGTAGCTTTTAACCTGATGATAGCCAACACTTTCTTTAGAAAGAGAGAATCTCATCTAGTGATCTTCAGTAGCGGACAACACTCTAGCCAGATTGACTTTGTCCTCACAAGAAGAAAGGATAAATGAGCATGCTTGGGTTGCAAGGTGATACCAGGGGAGTGTGTTGTTTCTCAACATAAGCTTTTGGTGGTAGACTTTTGTTTTCAGGTGCGTGCCCATAGGGATAAACAAGCTAAGATTGAAAGAACAAAGTGGTGAAAACTGAAAGGGGAGACATCAGAGGTATTCAAGGAAAGGGTTATCAAAGAGGGCTCTTGGAAGGAAGAAGATGACATAAACAATATGTGGGAGAAGATGGCAACCAACATTCAGAAGGTGGCCTCAGAGGTGTGTGGAGTAACCAAAAGAAGTGGAGGCGAGGCTAAAGATACTTGGTGGTGGAACGAGGAAGTCTAAAGGGCTATTAAGGAGAAGAAAGAGTGCTATAGATGCTTGTACCATGACAGGAGTGTGGACAACATAGAGAAGTACAAGGTGGCAAAGAAGACTGCAAAGCGAGCTATAAGTGTGGCAAAGGGTAGAGCGTACGAGGATCTTTACCAACGTTTGAGTATGAAGGAAGGAGAGAAGGACATTTATAAGATGGCTAGGGTTCATGAGAGAAAGACAAGGGACTTCAACCAAGTTAAGTGCATTAAGAATGAAAGGGAGCATCTCTTGGTGAAGGAGGATGAGATCCGACATTGATGGCAAGAGTATCTTGACAAATTGTTCAATGGTGAGAATACGGACATAACCTTTCAGTTGGATGACTCTTTTGATGACACCAATAGGCACTTTATGTGGAGAATCCAAGAATCTGAGGTCAGAGAGGCATTGAAAATGATGAAAGGAGGTAAGGCAATGGGACTGGATGGTATCCCAATCGAGGTATGGAGATGCCTCGGGGACATAACTATAGTATGGCTAACCAAGTTGTTCAACCATATTTTTCGATTGAACAAGATGCCTAATGAGTGGAGAAGTATATTGGTACCGATCTACAAGAATAAAGGGGATATTCAAAGTTGTACTAATTACCAGGGAATTAAGTTGATGAGTCATACTATGAAGCTATAGGAGAGAGTTATCGAACATCGCTTGAGAGCAATAACACATGTCTCTATGAATCAATTTGGTTTCATGCCCGGAAGGTCAACCATGGAAGCCATTTTCTTAATAAGACAAGTTATGGAGCGGTATAGGGAGAAGAAGGACCTACACATGATTTTTATTGTCTTGGAGAAGGCTTATGATAAAATACCAAGGAATGTTATGTGGTGGACTTTGGACAAACATAAAGTCCCAACAAAGTACGTCGGGCTCATGAAGGACATGTACAATAATGTTGTGACTAGAGTTCGAACAAGTGATGGAGACATAGATGACTTCCTGATTAGGATAGGACTACATTAAGGGTCAGCTTTGAGCCCTTATTTGTTTGCCTTAGTGATGGATGAGGTCACAAGGGACATATAAGGGGACATCCTTTGGTGTATGCTCTTCGCGAACGATGTAGTGCTAGTGGATGAAAGCCGAATAGGAGTGAATCAGAAACTGGAGTTATGACAGGAGACTTTGGAGTCCAAAGGTTTTAGACTCAATAGAACTACAACTAAGTATATGAGATGTGACTTCGGCACTACTATTCGGGAGGAGGAAGATATTAGTTTGAAAGGTCAAGTAGTGCCTAGGAAGGATACCTTTCGATATTTAGGATTAATGCTACAGAGAGACGGGGATATTAATGAAGATGTTAGCCATAGAATCAAAGTAGGGTGGATGAAGTGGCAGCAAGCATCTGGTGTCCTATGTGACAAAAGGGTACCACAGAAGCTAAAATGCAAGTTTTATAGGACGGCGATTAGACCTGCTATGTTGTATGGTGCAGAATATTGGCCTACGAAAAGACGACATGTTCAACAGATAAGTGTCGTGGAAATGCGTATGTGGCGTTGGATTTGCGGTTATACAAGAAGGGATCGAGTTCGGAACGATAATATACGTGATAGATTAGGGGTAGCACCAATTGAAGAAAAACTTGTCCAACACCGGTTGAGATGGTTTGGACATGTCCAATGGAGACCTCCAGAGGCACCGGTGCGTAGTGGAATCCTAAGCCAGGATAGTAACGTAAAGAGAGGCAGAGGAAGACCAAAGTTGACTTGGGTAAAGACAATAAAAGGAGACTTGAAAGGATGGAATATACCCAAATACTTAGCCTTAGATAGGAGTGCTTGGAAGACAGCTATTCATGTGTCTGAACCTTGATTGCTTCTGCTGGGTTTCAACTCTAGCCTACCCTAACTTATTTGGGACTTAAAGGCTTTGTTGTTGTTGTTGTTGTTGTATGGTCACATTTTTATTAATGAAGTCACATGCATTTGCTATTGTTGGCTATAATTTGTTGTGTTTTTATGCCTCAGTAGTTGCATTGTGGGAGCACTTCAGTGGATAAATATTTATTATTTGTTGTTCTAGTACGTTTTTTCCTCGTTTCTTACTTTCTGTACTTTGTGTCATTTGTGATAAACAGACTTTGTGATAAATGGGTTAACGGAAGGACTAGCGTGCTGAAAATATTTTGCTTTCTCTTGCCCCACGGTGCATAAAAAAAAACGAATTCCAACCTAGGAGGAAGTAGGTTTTTTTCATTAAGAAGAGAAATAGGCACCCAAATCCAGTCTAAGAGAGGATTTGAACCTGGGTGGTTGGGTGCATGACCACACCTCTTACCCAACTAGGCTCACTTCCTCCCTTTTCATCATGGGTGTCAATGTGTACTGTAGGTTTTCTACTTGGCTCTAAAAGTTGTACATTTTTCATACTTCAGATTAGCTATCTTCCACTTAGAAATATTAACAAGCGTGGACTGTTCTGTTTACAATTATTCGATTTTTCAAAATCTCAGATTACTAGTGTATGTTGCTTTCTTAGTTTCTTTTGTTAGTACAGTCGATGATTGGATGCATTGCGTGATAGTTTCACTGTGTTTGACCATTTCTTGATTTTACAGCATGTAAATGCTTTTGTTGTCACATGTCCCATCTTTTAGCTGTGAAATTAAATGCGAATGTCTTGATATATTGGGAAACGTACTTCATATATTTAACAACTTGACTTGATTACAAAAGATCATCTGAACATTGTTAGAAGTGCAATCCTTTTCTAGAAATTATTTCACTTGAGAAGGATGCATTTACTTGCACCTGTCAACATATGTATGATATCTAAGACTGACAACAGCGTTGTTGTTGCTTGAAAAAAAATTTAGCCTCTCGTACGTTCCGATGCCTCAACTCAAGATATTTCCACAGCGTGGGCATCGACGATTCACTGTGCCTGGACCCCACCCACAGAACCAGCCTCTTCTTTCTCTATCCTTTCACGCGCCAGGGACTTTTCCCCTTCGTCTCCGCCCAAAGCCTCCCCGATCGATCTCTCCATCCCCGCTAAATTAGGCTGCAGAAACCACAAAAATCGATCTCTCCATCCCCAAATCAAAGCTCTCCTCAAAATCATGGTTCCATAGCACTTATCTTTGCAGGGGCCGGCATCAGCCTCACGGCGGCGGCGCCTCCAGCCATGCCGTGGGGCTGCCTCCAGCACGCCGCGGGGGTCGCGGGCAGGCACACGACCGGGCGCATCCAGCCACGGGGCTGCCTCCAGCACGCCGCGGGGGTCGCGGGCAGGCACACGATGGGGCGCATCCAGCCACGCCGCGGCGACCGCCGTAAGGCACACCGCAAGGGCCGGCCCCCATCAATCGCGCCGGCGGCGGCCAGCCAAGTTGCGGGGATCGACGGCCCCAGCTTTGGACGCTGCTTCGCCTTGACCCGCAGTCAACCGAGCTCAGCTCCAGGTGCGTGCTAGCTCCATCAACTAATCCTTTTCTTGCTGCTGTGTAACTCTTTTTTTTCTTTATTGCCATGCTATCTATAATTCTTGTGATATTGGAAATATGAAGTGCACAAGCAGAGGTGGTACATCTAATGTCGAATACAATTAGAATTTTTTTGCGATGGATGATGCTGGAAGTAAACATTACAACTAGAATTTTTTGCGATGGATGATGCTGGAAGTTTTGAATCAAATATGAAGTAAACATTACAACTAGAAATTACACACATGAGAATTTAGTTTATTACACACATGATAAGTTGGTACATCTAATGTCGAATGATGCATGATAATACAAACATTACAAGTAGAAATTACATAATATACTAAGCTTGATTTTGTCCAAATCGCTGCCATATATGCTCAACTAAGTCCTCTTTTAGCTGACGATGCATATCTCGGTTTCTAATGTCTTCTTCTACCTCCAATAGTGTTGAAAATCCATGAATAGGCCCGTGTCCAAATCCAGCCAATGTGGATGAAGAGCTAAGCTGGTCATATTCACTCTCATAGTTGTCGTCATAGCGAACTCTAAAAGTATCCCTCTCATCCTCCACAATCATGTTATGCAGTATAATACATGCATACATGATTTCAGCAAGTGAGTTCATTTGCCACATACGTGATGGGTTGCGTATAATAGCAAAGCGAGCTTGCAAAACACCAAATGCACGTTCCACGTCTTTTCTTGCTCCCTCTTGATGCTCTGCATATAATTTGTCTTTCTCACACTGAGGCAAGGGTATTGTTTTTACAAATGTTGCCCACTCGGGATAAATACCATCTGCTAGGTAATACCCCATGTTGTACCTAGTTCCATTGACCATGAAATGAACTTCTGGGGCTCTTCCTTGAAGTACTTCAGTGAACAAAGGTGACCGGTTTAGGACGTTGATGTCATTGTTGGACCCAGCAACACCAAAAAATGCATGCCATATCCAAAGATCATGTGAGGCAACAGCTTCTAGCATGACACTAGGATGTTTTATGTCACCGCGGGTATACTGCCCTCTCCATGCCTTTGGACAACTCCTCCATTGCCAATGCATGCAATCTAGACTCCCCAACATACCAGGAAAACCACGAGCTTCACCTATATGAAGTAAACATTGAATATCTTCTCTAGTTGGCCTCCTTAGGTATTTTTCACCAAAATTTGCAATCACACCTTGAGAGAATTTTTTCATGCACTCAATAATTGTGGTTTCTCCTATTCTGAAATTTTCATCCCACATGTCAGCAGGTGTACCATATGCTAACATGCGCATAGCAACTGTGCATTTATGCAATGGTGAAAATCCCATCTTCCCAAATACATCGTTCCTTTGATAGAAATATGGAGACCAAGAACTTAAGGTATGTACAATTTGTAGGAATAGGTGAAGTTTCATACGGTACCTACGCCGGAACTGAACATCATTGTTCACTGGATTTTCTGAGAAATAATCTGCAACCAGCCTATCACTAGCCGCTTCCCGATTTCTTTCTATATGCCTTCTAGGAAATTGATGATGGTCATTGCACGTACCTCCTAGTTGAGCCTCAATCTGACCTGGAAACTTTGCCTCAATCTAAGCTTCCACTAGATCATCCATGAACTCCCAAAAGAACTGTTGGATGTTAATCATGTTTGCTGGTTCTTCAGGAGAACTTCCTGCAGGATCTTGTGTATTTGATGCCATTCCCTTAGCCCCTAGATTAGAGTATGCTAGGAGGTGTGAAGTGTTCTGAGAACACCACCTTCTATTTATAGGAAAAGCTGGTCACAACAACTAGTTTCCAATGGCTAGATCCAAATGTGCTGCAACAGCTAGATTCCAACACTATAACTGGAACTGCAGCTTTTTACATCGGCTAGATTCCAGTGGAATAAACTGTACATGTGAGGACAATGTGCTTTAACAAAAGTGATATTCAGATTCCAATGTCCTTCATAAATAGATTATAGATTGACATAATAGGACAACACATATATAGGGAAAAGCTGGTCACAACATTACATGATAAGCTACTTCTACCAACACAATACAAATATTGAAGGCTACTTCTACAAACCGAGCTTTTCAAGGGAAAAGCTCTTTAGCTAGCAAATCCAAGACTTGTTTATGTCTTCCTAAAGTATCCTCATCATAACCTGAAGTGTCCTTGTTAAATAGTTGTATATATGCTGCAAGTTTGCCTAACTTGTTCCTCTCCTTGTTATTTTCAGCATTCTTGTCATCAACTGCAGCTTGAGCTAATGCTGCTTCAACCATTTTTTCAGCAGCCATAGACTTCCATAGCTGTAGTTCATTGAACTTCTACATGCTTTCCTCTGTAAAAAGACTTCCTTCTGAACACTTCTATTTTCCTTTCTTCTTCTCAGATTTGGCTGCATCTCTCCCTTGTGGTCGCCGCGATTCAATAGATGCACCATCTGTGTCTTGAGCTGAAGAAGAGCTGTAAGCACCAGATGAATTCAGCTTAATCCTCTTTTGCAATTCATGTGTTGGGTAAGCTCTAGCCCATTTAGGTTGGTCCTTCAACGCTGTCCACCAATGTTCCAATGGGAATGGTCGTTTCTTTTTCATAAGTCCCTTCCACTTTGCCCGAACCTCCTCCATAAGCTGATCATCAGATTGACCACTAGCATTTCTATTCTTGACATCATTGTAGACTCCATTGAACTTGTTAATGAGAGGCATATTCTTGTGCCAGTGTTCTTTGCACTGCATTGCTGTTCTTCTTTGCTGCTTGGGAGCATTCTTGTTGTACTCAGCTGCGATTTCCTTCCAGAATCGATCTCGAGGCTTTCCATTGCCATCGATTGGATCATTAGAATTCTTGAGCCAGGCACTTACTAGGCGTAGGTTTTCCTCTTCACACCAAAGCTTGCGACCTCCTTGCTTTTCACCTTCATCTGTGCTGCTCTCACTGCCTTCTTGAATTTGAACAGGTGCTGACTGCATTGGAGGGGCTCTAGACGTCGGAGAAGATGAAGCAATGGGGCTGCTCTCATCACCCATGGAGTTGTTGCCACCACTTCCAAAGAAGGGCATCGATCCAATTGGAGATGCTGGACCATTTCCGTGGTAACCTCCATGGTATGCTGGTGGTGGAAAAGGGAAGTGCTGGAAACTTGGTGGTCCTCCAAAGGAATTGTTGATATTTTGTGGGTAGGGACCATGCAAATTGGTGGGTGGATAGTTCATGGGGTAGTGTTGTTGCTGATTGAAGGTTTGGAAGTTTGGGTACTGCTGTGTGTTTGGATTTGGTGCTTCTGTGTGTGAGTTGATGAGATTTGAGAAACTAGAAGAGGAAGAGTGGTCCATCTTTGAACTTTTGTATTTGGATATATGCCTGATCTATACTTGGTGAACTATATGTATATATATGCAGCAAGCCGCAACGGCTAGCATGCAAGGCAATGGCCAGGACCAACGGCCGCATGGGATAATAATATTTTAGTCATCTAGGACCAACGGCTGGTTGGAAATGATTTTTTATTGATTCAGGCATATGTGAAATTGGACCAAGCATCGGCTGCTACAATGTTAAACACCAGTGCTGAAACACTATCTCTCCTCTTTCAGCACCGGCAAAAGCTCACGTTGTGGCCAGTCTAAGGTCATAATGTTCAAGTGCAGGTTATGTTGTTCAACAAGGATGAATGACCCGGTTCAGGCAAGTCACCAGATGCCAAGTTGCCAACCATTGTACTATAGGGCATAGTCATGCATATTCCATCACTATTATTGGAACCACTTAATAGTTTTACCAGGCTGCAAAAGCCTTAGCTTTGAATGGTAGTGTGTGTGTGTGTATATATATATATATATATATATATATATATATATATATATATATATATATATATATATATATATATATATATATATAGAACTACTATCCTATAGCTGGCTGCAGAATAACTTATTCTGTAGCCACTTTGAGTTACGATAATTACTATGTTAATTTACGAGATTTACAGTAACTCCTTACTAAGTGGTTTACTATAACGTTATGGTAAATATTCCCATGTGTTATAGTAACCCAACTATCGTAAATATGTATTGACATTATGGTAAATTAGTATATAAAATTATGGTAAATAGAGGTGGCTACAGAATAACTTATTTTGTAGCCGGCTGCTGAATAGCCTCTCCATATATATATATATATATATATATATATATATATATATATATATATATATATATATATATATATATATATATATATATATACACACGTGGCTCAATGGGCTTGCAGTACCATGTACATGGGAACTACAGCTGTACATGGACTGTGTGTGTTGTGTAATCTAAAAGTACATGGGAACTACAGCGTTTTATTTTGAATGCGTCGTCGAATTCAGAGACCATTCAGCCAGCAGAAGCATTACAGTTCAGTATGTACAGATTGTGTAGCCTACCTCTGAAAAACAGTTTGTGTCTGTCAATGTGTCACAACTCACAAGTTAAGCTTGATCTGTTTTGTTTGTCGGTGCGTCACAGACTAAGCTTCCTGTGTACTGCGTACTGCTCAAAAGAGTGTCAGTGTGACGCAAATCGGTATTATAGGCCTCTCAAAAAATAGTTTCCGCCTGATAGCAAAAGTTGTCATGAAAACCATGGTTTCAGGATGATGGCACTGCACCAGTTGATGAATCCGTTTGATTTAGGTCATAATTTGTTTTCAGAGTTGTCTCTTCGAAGACATCTGATAATTTGTTTTCAGAGTTTGAACGATAACTAGTTGGTTTTTAAGTTCCTGTAGCGGTTTGTTTGCAGGTTCTAGTTTATATATCATATTTAAACATTCATTAGTGTGCCATTGTGTTCTTGTAGCTGGTCTGTGATGCTTGTGGCCTTTTTCAACCAGACAAATCTAGTAGTGACCTAGGTCACTTGTTCTTTAGAGCTTCTAATCTGCATCTATACCTATATTAATAATAAAGAAGCAAAATTTCAGCCCACTTTTTTGCCCGTTCATTTTTATGGTCCATCTCCCTCTAACTACTGGACAATAAAGAGTTTCTTCCGTCCGGACTTATATATATAATAACCCGTGCTTAAACGAGTTAGAATAGCTCTTGTTTGGAGCGATATGAAGTCCGATTTCAAAATGTATTAGGTCATGTATGTGACCCGGACTTATAAGTCTTGCTCATATGTGTTAGAACAACCCGTGTCTAGCGATTATATGTGAATAGTCATTTGGATTTCAGACCGAGTCCTACAACAACTAGGACATGACATGAGTTCTATTAAACAAAATCGATTTTAATAATATGATAATACTAGGAAACGAGTCCTCACAGGACACCGATTCCTTTTCAAATACTCATAGACACGGATCAAACTGCGTTCATCTTTAGCAATAAGATTTTACAAACGATACAAAACATTGTGACCGGGCGCTCCAGATCTCGCTTGTTTACAAGCGCAAAAACCATCGACTCCAAAAGTAAAAAAAAAAAAAATCAGCCAATCGTCCTTGGTTATTCAGCCTAGGTGATATATATTCGCGATAAAAAAGATCTTCCAATCAACAGGCGCGGATGATACTTAACAAAGAAAAAGAAAGTTGGCTCGGGGAAAAAAATCGGCCAACGGCCAATCGCTTCCATTGTTGGCTCATCAGGGAAAAAAAAAATGAGCTGAAACGTACATATCAATCGAAAACAGATGATGAACGTAGATAAAAAAGGATACAAAACCAGTTTGGACGCAACCCAAAACCAGACTCATGGACGCAAACTAAAATAGTTTTCCGGAACGGATAGAGAAACGTAAGCAAACCAAAATTAGACTTAGGAACAGACATGCATGAAATCGGAAAGAAACACAAACCAAAATTATATCTGTACATCCATATCTCATATTATCTTACATCTTATTTTGCTTTCCATTTCTTAATTCTTTTTTTTGTTTCCATCCGCCTTTTTCCGTTTGTGCTTGTGTTTTGGCAGTGTTTTGCGGTTCCGGTTTCTTTCGGTCGTTTTTTTTGCTTCCGTCCATTTTTTTCATTTTTATTTTTTCCGGTTTGGTCCACATTTCTTCATTCCGTGGTGTTCTTTTTTTGCTATTTTTTCCATGTTTCCATCCCCTTACGAGTTTTCATTCCATGGTTTATTTTAAGATTTCATCCGTTTGGAATACTTCGTGTTGAGCTCTCGAGGAAGTATAGAAAAGAAGCAACGACGAGACAAGACAGAGGATCCATAAGTATAATGAAATGATGAGAGCCTACACATGGCGTTAGGTAGATCGATAGTAGAGCAATCAATAAACTCTCACGAGATCTAGCTACTTCTTGTTAGGTTAATCCCTACCAACCACTACGTTGTTGATAGCATCAATAGCACAATCATGTCTTCTTTATGCACACCGCTCTTCTCTATCACTAAGGGCACTATTAAGGTTGCATGTTGACTCAACCACGGCGTTAGGCCACACCCACGCCATCACAGGAGCCGTGTCACAGGCACTGTGCTACCCACCTTGTCGATGTGTGACACCCTAAAATTTGGATTTTTGAAAATAGAGCTAAAATGATTTAATTTAGAATTTTGTGCTCATGAAATATAGGAAAATAAATTTTTTATTGAATTAAAACTCATCATAAGGTTTAACAACATGATTGTGCATACATGCCCTTGCATTTGATGTATTTGATTGAGTGGTTTAAAATGCTTTTGCAAATGAAATTGAAAATGGCTTTGAAGTAAAAGAAAAGAAAAGAGAATTAGAAAAATAAAAGAATTTAAAAAAAGTTGTCAAAATTATTTTTAGGAACTTATCAAAATTTCTCATTTAGGTTTGAATTGAAAAAAATGTATTTGAGATCCTATTTAAATTTGATTTGTTTTATATTTGAATTGGTTTTGAAAATAAAATAGCAAAGGAAATTCTCTCTTTTCGTATTTAGGCCCGAAGGCCTATGTCTCTTGCTCCCTGCAGCCCAGCTCTTCTTCTGGTTTTTTTCTGCGTGTCCAGCTCATCCCGCGCTTGTGGCCCATTCCCGCCCGCATGGCCCGGCAAGCAAGCCATTCGTGCGGCCCAGTAGTGACAACAGCCCAGCAGCCAGCGGCCGCCGTCTCCCCCCTCTCTGTTCTCTCGCGTGGCCCAGCGAGCAAGCCCAATTCGCAGCCCTGCCAGCATCCCTGCGGAAGCCGCGCTGCCCTTCCTTTGTTCCGCTGAAGACCCGCTCCCACGCCTTGTGTCACCGCCGCCTTGGGCCCACGCATCAGCATCGTCTTCCCCAGCTCGTGTCCAACACGGACTCTGCTCCGCCGAAGGAGGCCGTGTCCGTCCCGCCCAGGCTGCCTTTCGAGCTCGATGCCTTGCGCCCTACGCCGTGCCAAGCCTCTTAAATAGCGATCCTCCGTGCCCCTTCCGTCCCCCACCGAGCCATAGCACAAGCCGCCACGCCTTCCCGTGCTCCAGCTCCGCCGTGAAGAAGCCGGAGTCGATGAAGCCGATTAGTCGTCCATACATCGCGGTAAGCACGTCCTAGAGCTTCTAGCCGAGCTCTCTAACCCGTACCACCCCAGTTTCCCCCTCTCTCTCGCGTTGTCTTGGTCTCCTCAGCGCCATAGCTGTTCCTGCTGCCGCCCTAGCTTGTAGGCCGCCGTCTCTGTCCGACAATAGATGTAATAGAGCGTAGATTCGGGTTCACTGTGGCCTTCTCTATCCTCCGGTGCCCCTTCTTCATGCTATCGTGTCCCGTAGGCTCCCATTCAAAAACGCCGGCGACCTCCTCTGTCCTTTGGCCATGGCGCCTGCCGTGACCCTGCCCTTGGCACTACCGAGGAATTAGGCTTGTGATCAACCAGTCAGTTGTCCCTGTGGATTTGGAGTCTTCGCCCAAGGATCGGAGTTGTCTTTACGCTATCTATACTATGAGGTTATATTCTTTATACTAATACGCGATGTATTTAAGCATTGTCTTTTGATATTACCCTTATTTGTAACCATATGTGAGATTTGACTTTCTGAGCTCGCATATGGTGTGTATCTAGGTTTTATTCTTAAAACTGGGTGCGACACGATGTGCAGTGCCAGCCCAAGTTTGCACGGTGGCCGGCACATGCTTCCTGGCCTGACAATGCACGCTCGTGCTGTCGTGGCCGCTACGTCTATACGCAGCTCTGTCACGCTACCACTCCTATCACTAACAGTATAGTAATTAAATTATAGTTCCATTGCAACGCATGGACATTTTTGTTAGTATAGTATAAATCAAATGGAGATATCACGTGTTCAGCCATCAATTATTGTTACAAATATTTGGAGTACATGTACCATGCGAGTTGCGAGAAGCACCAAATTCAAAGAATTGATGTCTCATGGCACTACTGTTCTTTATGTAGGGGTTTCTCAGCTTCTTGCCTTGCCTGCCAGAAACTGGCCGTTGATCCAATACCCAGACTCATCCATCGTATCAACTCGGAGAGAAGAAGACATCTCTATAATACAAGATTGAGTGTCCTCAGAACTTACATATATTTCACCTTCAAATGTAACATGATCTAGTAACCATGCAAATAGATGCTTGTGAACTGAGCAAGAACTAATCAAGCATTAGTTATCTGACAGAGCAAAAAGCATCAAAATTGCATCAACAACTCTTCCGTCCAACCTTGCTTTGTGTTGCTAGGGAGAAGCTATGCAGCACGACACGGATACATTAGCATGCGTTTGGTTCTGGGACCATGTGGGTTGGGTTGGATCCAACCCAGTTTTTTAGTCCACTTTAAACTCTACCCCTTAAGATGACTTTAATTGCAGGGCATCAAGGGGTAGCTTGCATTCCTCCACCAGGGGAAGAAACCATAATAGGATTCTTGAGAAGACAGAGGGGTAGGCTATGCATTCTACCGAATGTAGATGAAATGAAAGAATGCAAAGCACCGGAATCGAAAAGAACAGTAGCAGGAACTGAGTTGTCATCGAACGTACCAAGCATAACCTCTGGCGCCTCCTGTGCGGTCTCAGCAGACACATGATTCACCCTTCCAGTGTTAGGTGGCCGTGAATTTGCCTTTTGATTGCTATTCTAATTCTGCGGAGTCTGCTGATTCTGCTTTCTAGGACAATGATTAGCATAATGTCCAAGTTCTCCACAGCGATAGCATACGTTGGGGGTGCTGGGTGCACCGCTCTTCATGGGAGTGTTGCTGGAATTCCCCTGACATGGAGCCTGATTGTTGTTCTGCTGTTTCGGGCACTAGTTTCCATTCTATTGCTGGTACTGAGGACGTTGCTAATTCATTTTGTGGTTCCACTGATTAGACAACCCCTGGTACCTCTGCTGGAAGCCTTGTGGAGGGCTGTTGCGCTGACGAGTGTTGCTTTCCAGAGGCCTATTCCAAAAGCCTCCTATTCTTAGCTTCCATCTCCTTGCGCTTATTATCAATCACAATAGCGCGATTCACAACTGCTTGGAAGTTGGGGTAGGTGTTGGACATCAGCTGCAACTAGAGACCATCATACAGACCTTGGAGAAAGCGACACTGCTTATTAGCATCATCTGTCACCTCATTAGGAGCGTAGCATGACAACTGAGCAAACTTATCACGAAACTCACTCACAGACATTGACCCTTGCTTTAGGGCCATGAACTCCTCCTGCTTGAGCTCTATCAAATCTTCGGGAATGTGGTACTGCCCTAAAATTCTCCTTGAATTCCTGCCAGGTGATAGCAGGAACATTCACTAGTATAGAAACAGGCTTTACTCCCTGGTTGGAAAACCCCTTCAGTCCCGGTTTTCCAACCGGGAGAGCACGAATCTGGGACTAAAGGGCCCCTCCTTTAGTCCCGGTTTCTCGCCCGGGACTAAAGGTGGTAATACCAACCGAGGCTAAAGAGGCCTCCTGGCCTGTTCACGTGGGCCGGCCCTTTAGTCCCGGTTGGTATTACCAACCGGGACTAAAGGTTTTCTTTTTTTGTTTCTATTTTCAATTGATGATTCATTTTGGTTTTCGAATATGCATTCTACGCTGCTAATAATATACGTATTCTACACGTTTATAATGTTCGAACATTTTGTACAAACTAAAGTATGAAACTAACGTATATATTACATGAATATTGTTGGGATGTACATACTCAAACGATTCCCACCAGTCTTGGTCTACCCCCTAAAGTTGTCTTGATGCATACAACACCTTCTCCAGGTCGTTGCATTGCGCTATGTTCAGCTGCTTCTCCATTGCACGTAGCCAATCATCCGCTTCCAATGGGACAGCGGCATGAGTGAACACCTGAGGATGGCCCTTCAAGGACTTAGCACGCTTGTCCCTGACATGCATAGGCGGTGGTCGTCCTCCAACTGTGTAACACCCTAAAATTTGCATATTTTTGAATAGGAGAAAATGATTAATTATGCATTTATGGGGGCATTTGAATTTAGGAAAATAATAAATTTTATCAAATTAAAATCAAATATAGGTATAAATACATGATGATGCATTCATGCGCTGCATGTTGTTTTCTTGTATTGTGTGGTTTGAAATTACATTTTAAAATGATTTGAATTTGCATTAAAAATTTGGGTGGAAATTAGGAAGAGAAAAAGAAAAGGATTTTTTCTTCTTTTTTCTATTTGGCCCGTTGACTTGTTTCCTCCCGTCGGCCCACTCAGCCTTGCTTCTTCCGCCGGCCCAGCTGGCCATGGCCTTCTTCTCCTCTCCTTCCCGCTCAGGCCGAAGCCCTAGCTTGACCACTTTCCCGCGTCCGCTCCACGCTGGCCCATCTCCCGCGCTGCTCCTTCGCACGGCCCAACCGAACGCCGGCCCAGCCAGATGCCGCGTCGCGCATCTTCCCTCCATCCCGCTGACAGCGCTGGCCCGCCCATCAGGGCTCTTCTTCCTCGCACCGTAACTGAGCCGGAGACCACCACGCCGACATCTGGCTTTGGTGCCGCCATGCCTCGGTGCCGTGCTGCCAAAGTCCCCACGCCCCTTTAAATGCCGCCCGAGCCTACACCACCTCCAACCCGATAGCAAGTGCCGCCCCTGCTCACGCCGAGTCAACCAACCCTAGCGCCGCCGCAAGCTTGGAGTGCCGCCGCTGTTTTGTCGAGCGCCGCGCAGCCGTAGTCGCCTCTCGTCCGTTCTTTTCGGCTCCGATGAGATCCTCATCCCCTCCACTCTCTCCTAGTGTTTCCCGTTCGTCAAATCATGCATTGTAGGCCAAGAACTGAAAGCTCCGGCGAGCTCTTAGCTGTTCCGGCCAGGGCACCGCTGCGCTCATCGCTGTTCTGGCCGGCCGTCGTCGTCTCTCACCCGCCGATCCAATCTTGGCCGTCCAATTCTAATCCAACAACCATGGATGGTTGATACCCATTCGCTGCGAGTTTTGCAAAAAACCCCTTATAATTATCTGGGTCTTAACCCGCGGTCCAAAGCGTTTTTTTTCATATTTCGTTTTCTTCTTTTGAAAGCGTACTTTGGTTCGGTTAGATTGAAAATATGTTTTCAGCTATTTACAGTTTTGCCACTAGATTTGTTTAGGCCATAACTTTTTTTGTTTTAACTCTGATTTGATACGTTCAAGTTGCGTTAGGTTCGTAATTAAGTAATCTAAATGTTCATACAACTGTTGGACATGTTTTCAACTTTTAAAATTCGAGGTTAGATTTAATCTATTATTTTACTAAAGGAAAACTTGTTTAATTCATAACTTCTTCGTTTGAGCTCTGATTTTTGTGATCTTTGTGTCTGTGTGTTCGTAGAGAGACGTAGATTCATTTTCCAAACTTTTCAACTTGATTTTATGCTATTGGTGTACTATTCTAATCTATAGTTTTGTTTGGTTTGCATGATTGCTCTTAGATGCTTGTATGTTGCGGTGTTATCGAGTATAGACGGTGAATAATTCCTGGGAGATCAAGGGTACTACTTTGACATGCAGGACCAGTAGGAGTACTTTGCTCAAGACAAGTATAGCATGGGATCATCTATGTTTTTTATTCACTTTAATACATTAAATTCATGTTGCATGTGTCACCTTGATAGGGACTCCCTAGAATTAAACTTATACCTTGTCACCTATGGGATATGCATTTGGTAGCTTTGCTAGTGCTCAATTAAACCATGATCTTGTAACTTGACTAATGGTATATGCAATAAACTTTAAAATATGATTTTTTAGCAACTTGGAAATAGGGGTCTAGAGTGTTTAGCTACTTTCTAAATGCTTCAGATTTCGATCCCTAAGGACTTATCTGTAAGTGATCATCCGGGACTTACAGTATAGCTGTGAGGGCTACATGGCTCTAGCTTTAGCTCAGTATGAGAACATTTTCTAGCTTGTTAGTGGTTACCTTTATTGGCATAAGAATGGCTTAACGAATTAGGTATAGTGCGGCCTCTATCCCCTTGAGTATAGGCTACGCGTCATTGTGCCATCGGGAAGGGGGCTCTATATCTGTTTGCCGAGTGAATCTAATGGCCCTAACTTGTTAGATGAACCTTTGAAATGCTTCATAGTGACCCCTGTCTGCTCACCTTGGAAGTGTTTTGGGAGTTATAAACCCGGGCATATGGGTATCATGACTCACAATGAAAGTGTACAACCTCTACAGAGTATAAAACCGGTATATCAGCCGTGCTCATGGTCACGAGCGATCTTGGAACATTTACAGAATAGATGAACACTAAGTATTACCTGTTTATGCTATTCATTATTCATGTTTACATTGAACATGTGTGTTGCATTGGGAATTGAAACAATTTGTTGCTACTTTTAAGCTAAAATTGTGACAACTAAAAGCTAAATGCTGTTAAACCTCTATCAAGCCTTTTGAGCCTTATGAACCCCATGTTACACTTGTTGAGTATGACATGTACTTACGCTTGTTTTTTTTCATTATTTGGATAAAATCCCGGATGGGTAACAGATGGCTATGGGTATGATGATTTTCCTGAGGACTTCTAGACTTGTGGTCAACCGGTCGACGTCCCTGTGAAATGGAGCTTCCGCGAGAGATCTTTTCTTTATACTTCCGCTATATCTATGTGAAGACTCTGTCTTAATATTCGTGATGTAATAAACACTTGTGATGATACTATTCATAATTTGTCGGCTTATGTGTGTGACTGATCTCTGGGCGAACATAAGATTTTGCATCCCATTTTATCCTTAAAATTGGGTGTGACAGATTGGTATAAGAGCTGTGTTGACTGTAGGACGCAAGCTTAGTTAGTAATGGTCGTTTTAGCTTCTTTTGCTTTACTCATTTCATGCTTTCCATCTCACTCTTGTTATTTGCTAAAGTTTTATGCTTCTTTTACCTCACTCTATTATGAAAATTTTGCTTCTATTCTAACTAAATCTAATTATGTAGATGCCTCATTCCAACAAGACCACCCGCATTAGCTATAGAGGACCATGCTTCACTGAAGGAAATCATCCCCCAGGTTTGGGGTGGACCAAGGAGTTCTATTTCAAGCATGGGGATGAAATGGCCTACTTCCATTCCCTACTCATGATAGTGCTTGTATGCTACTACCCCGACTTGTGTCCCTATGTGAAATATCGTTGCACCGAGTACCGGCACCCCTAGGAAGCTACATATTGGAAGACAGACTTGTTTGTCACTGGTTGGGATGAAGCTAGGAAGGCTCGTAGGGTGGAAACCAGCCACACTCACCTGGTGAGTCATGCCACTATGGAGGAAAGTATGGAGGATGCAGCCTATGAAGCTTGTATGGCATACCATGCCCAACGATTTGAGAAAATGAAGGAAGATCCATTCAGGTTCCTTCCTCGTTGTGACCCTAAAAAAGAAGGATGGGAGATGATGGAGCCTCAAGGTCTTGATACGACTACAAAGGCGATGGTCCATTTTGCTAGGGAGATACCCTAGAAGAATGATGTCCTTAAGGAAGAATTGGAAAAGGAAAAGAAGGCTCGCAAATGGGTTGCAAGACAGCTTGATGAGTTTAGGACCTAGCTCAAGATGCCCAAGATCTATGAGAAGCTACCCAGAGTTCGTCACCATAGGAGTTTAGAGTCCCTTATGTAATACAGACGTTAGTAGCATGGGTCAAGTTGAGTTAAGTTGAGTCTAGAAGTGTGGTGTGAACATTGGTGTGCCTAGTTGATTTGTTATTATGTTTATGTGTGAGTTGGATTTTTGTAATGAGTGCTGGGACTTTGTGGGCATGTTCGCAAGTTCCATAGTTAAGAATATTAAAGTTTGAGTCAATAAATAAATAGTTGGGTTTGATACATCTTGTTCTCTCGGGATCTATTTTTCAGAGGAGTCTACCCTTATCTCAATGCCAATCTAAATCTACTCAAAAAAAATTATGAAATTTTTATGGAAATAACTATACTTAAGTATGTTTCCAATGCCTCTAGAATTACCCTTATATCTAATCTAGTTTGTGATATATCACTGTTTCATAAAGTTTGTGCGTAGTCTATAATCTGGAAATAGTTTCAGTTGTATCCTGTTTCTAAGTAACCTAACGATAGAATCTGGGAATGTGGTATGAATAAAGGTTGTAGATAATTTCTTAAGCTTTCCAACCATATAAAGTATGCCTCTTTTGGATATCTAGAACTTGAGATACCACTATTTTACCAAGATGCTGATGTTGGAACTCGCCTAGAAAATTTTTAGAATATATTCTATATCTCTATAAGTGTCTATAATTAGGAAATCTCTAAATTTGGAATATTTGTGTGAGATGTCAGATGTCTGGAAGAGGAAGAGGCTGAGGTCATGGAGGTGTTCCCCCACATCCACCACCACCACCGCCACCGACTATTGAACAGCTTCTGGTGGTATAGACACAGATTATGCAAGCTCTGGTGTAGAATCATCTAGTTGGTGGAGCACCGTGTGACAAGTGCAGTGAATTCTTGAAGGGCTATCCCCTGGTGTTTTCTCATGCCACTGATCCATTGGAAGTAGATGATTGGCTTTGTGTAGTGGAAAAGCAACTCAACTTAGCGTAGTGCTATGACCAGCAAAAGGTGTTATACGCATCAGGACAACTACAGGGAGAAGCTCAAGACTAGTGGGAGGCATTTGAGTATGGATGTCCTGCCAATGCTCTTCCTATCACCTGGCAGGAATTTAGAGAGAATTTTAGATCCTACCATATACCTGAAGGATTGATAGAGCTCAAGCAGGAGGAATTCTAGGCTCTAAAATAGGGATTTATGTCGGTAGTTGAGTATCGTGACAAATTTGCTTAGTTGTCATTTTCTCAAGGGTTTGTATGATGGTCTGTAGCTCTAGCTTATGTCCAATACATATCCCAACTTTTAGACACTGGTGAATCACTCAATTGTTATTGATAATAAGCGCAAAGAGATGGAGGCCAAGAAGAGGAGGCTTCAGGGACATGCCTCTGGAAGTAATACTCATCCGTGTACCAACGCTCAGCAAGGTTTCCAATAGAGGTTCCAGGGACCACCCAATCAGTGGAATTATGGTCAGTACCCCTAGCGCAACCAGAACCAGTAGCAAAAAGCCAATCAACGTCCTCAATAGCAGAGTGGTCAGCAGACACCATGACAGAGAACGCCTAACAAAACTCCCATGAAGACTAGTGCCCCTAGCACCCCCATTAAGTGTTTCTGCTGTGGTAAAGAGGGTCACCTATCTTATAATTGCTCTGAGAAGCCTAACCAATAAGATCCCCAGAGGCAGAATAGTTATCAAAAGCCAGCACCCAACATAGGAAAGGTGAATCATATGTCTACAGAGATGGCACTTGCGGAACCGGAAGTCATGCTCGATACTGTTCGATGTTCAACTCAACTCCTGCCACTATTCTCTTTCGATTCTAGAGCTTTGCATTTATTCATATCACAAGGATTTGATAGAAACAATAGTATACCTTTATGTGCCATGCAAAATCCCATATTGGTAAACTCACTAGGAGGTAGTATGCAAGCCTCCTATCGTTGTCTTCCGACTAGTGTATCCTTAAGGGGGGTAGAGTTTAAAGTGAGCCCCATTATGTTGAGAACATCTAGCATTGATGTGATTCTTGGTTTGGATTGGATGATTCAACAACAAGCAGTGATTCGGTATAAGGAGAAGGTAGTTGTTGTGGCTGCACCGAATGGGGAAAGAATTAGTGTTGATGTGGTAGTACAAGCACAGCTGACAGCCATAGTGAACTAGCTTGATGATAGCGGCAACAAGGAGGACCCAGTGGTGGATGAATTTCCAGATGTGTTCTCCGATGATTTGCCAGGTATGCCACCTAACCATGACATTGAGTTTATTATTGAATTATTACCTGAAACTGCACCTATAGCTAAGCATCCATATAGAATGGGGGTTAATGAACTAGAGGAACTTAAGAAACAAATAAAGGAGTTACAGGAGAAAGGTTTCATTCATCCTAGTTCATCACCTTAGGGAGCACCAGTTATATTTGTTGACAAGAAGGATGGTACTCAGAGGATGTGTGTTGATTATTGGTCACTCAATGAGGTTACTATCAAGAACAAGTACCCACTACCTAGAATTGATGATTTGTTTGATCAATTGAGAGGTGCTTGTGTTTTCTCTAAGATTGATCTTCGTTCTGGCTATCATCAGTTGAAGATTCGTGCCATGGACATACCTAAGATAGCTTTTACTACAAGGTATGGTTTGTACTGAGTACACCATTATGTCCTTTGGTTTGACCAATGCACCTACCTACTTTATGTACTTGATGAATAAGGTGTTCATGGAGTTTTTGAATAAGTTTGTGGTGGTATTTATCGATGATATATTGGTATTCTCCAAAACAAAAGAAGAGCATGCTGAACATCTAAGGTTGATCCTACAAAAGCTTAGGGAACACAAGTTGTATGCTAAGCGAAGCAAGTGTGAATTCTGATTGAAGGAAGTTTCTTTCCTAGGCCATGTTGTCTCTAATGGTGGAATCGCAGTAGATCCAAACAAGGTGAAAGATGTATTGAATTGGAAACCACCAACCGATGTGGGAGAGATTCGAAGTTTGTTGGGATTAGCTGGATATTATAGAAGATTCATAGAAGGTTTCTCTAAACTTGCCAAGCCTATGACAGCTTTGTTGGAGAAAAATACCAATTTTATGTGGTCCGAGAAGTGCCAGGCTAACTTTAAAGAGTTGAAGAAGTTGGTCTCAATTTTATAGTTGGGTTACCACATACTCAGAGAGGCTATGATTCAATATGGGTGATAGTGGATCGGTTAACTAAAGTTGCTCATTTCTTACCTGGTCAAGACTACCTATACTAGACCCCAATTGGCTGCATTATATATGGAGAGGATAGTGTGTCTATATGGAGTTCCCAAGAAAATTGTGTATGATCGAGGTACTCAATTTACATCTCATTTTTGGCAGCAAGTACATAGTTCATTGGGAACCAAGTTGAATTTTAGTACAACATTCCATCCTCAGATAGATGGGCAAACTGAGAGGATTAGGCCCCAGTTTGGTAGGGCTTCTCCACCGGCTTCAGGAGCTGTTTGGAGCCGTTTTCTACCAAATGGGATAAAGTAAAATAGCTTCACTTGTGAAGCCCTGAAAAACATGCTCTCACAGTGATTTGGGGTGGGATGGAGCCAAAAAAGTGGCTTCTCCCAGGCTCCTCCTCCTAGGCCCCTAAAAACATGCTCTCACAGGGAAGCCATTTTGCCAAACGGTTTACCAAAACCGCTTCAGCTCCACCGGTGGAACTATTCGTGGAGCTGAAGCCAAAAAAATGGCTTCACTAGTGAAGTGAAGCCCTACCAAACGGGGCCTTAATTAGATATTAGAGGATATGTTGAGAGCTTGTGTGTTGCAGTACATTACAAGTTGGGACAAGAGTTTACCTTATGCAGAGTTCTCATATAACAACAGTTATCAGAAGAGTCTCAATATGTCACCTTTCGAAGCATTGTATGGACGAAAGTGTAGAACCCCATGTTGTTTTGGAATCAAATAGGCAGAAACTCAAGTGTTCAGTACCAGTTGTTTTAAGAGACATAGAAGAGCAAGTAAGGATGATTAGAGATAACTTGAGAGTGGCTCAGTCTCGACAGAAGAGTTATGCAGACACTAGGAGAAGAGAATTGATTTTTGAAGTAGGTGATTATGTTTACCTGAAAGTGTCACCTATGAGAAGTGTGAGAAGATTTAACATGAAGGGAAAGTTAGCACCAAGGTATATTGGACCTTTCAAGATTTTAGAGAGATGTGGTAAAGTGGCTTATCAGTTGGAATTGCCTGAGAGTTTATCAGGTGTGCACGATGTGTTCCATGTGTCCCAGATTAAAGAAGTGTTTGCGTGTACTAGAGGAGTAGATACCGTTAGAAGAGCTTACAGTTAAGGAGGATCTCACTTATGAGGAGTTTTTGGTAAGAATTTTGGAGACAACAAAAAGAGCTACAAGGAGCCGAGTTATAAAGATATGTAAGGTTTAGTGGAATCGGTATACAGAAGATGATGCTACTTGGGAAAGAGAAGAGGATCTAAGGAAAACATACTCACAGTTATTTGAGTAAGCATCGTCTGAATCTCGAGGACAAGATTCATTTTAAGGGGGGATAGAATTGTAACACCCTAAAATTTGCATATTTTTTAATAGGAGAAAATGATTAATTATGCATTTATGGGGGCATTTGAATTTAGGAAAAGAATAAATTTTATCATATTAAAATCAAATATAGGTATAAATACATGATAATGCATTCATGCTGCTGCATGTTGTTTTCTTGTATTGTGTGGTTTGAAATTACATTTCAAAATGATTTGAATTTGCATTCAAAAATTTGGGTGGAAATTAGGAAGAGAAAAAGAAAAGGAATTCATCTTCTTCCTTTCTATTTGGCCTGTTGGTCGTTTCCTCCAGCCGGCCCACTCGGCCTTGCTTCTTCTATTGGCCCCGCTAGTCGTGGCCTTCTTCTCCTCTCCTTCCCGCTCGGGCCGAAGCCTAGCTCGGGCCGAAGCCTAGCTCGGCCTCTCTCCCGCGTCCACTCCACGCTGGCCCATCTCCCGCGCCGCTCCTTCGCACGGCCTAGCCGAACGTCGGCCCAGCCAGACACCACGCCGTGCGTCTTCCCTCCATCCCGCTGACAGCACTGGCCCACCCATCAGGCCTCTTCTTCCTCGCATCGTAACTGAGCTAGAGACCACCACACCGACGTACTGACTTCGGTGCCGCCACACCTCGGTGCCATGCTGCCCAAGTCCCCGCGCCCCTTTAAATGCCGCCCGAGCCTACGCCGCCTCCAACCTAATAGCAAGCGCTGCCCCTACTCACGCCGAGTTAGCCAACCATAGCACCACCGCAAGCTTGGAGTGCCACCGCTGCTTCGCCGAGCGCCACGCAACCGTAGTCGCCTCCCATCCGTTCTTTTTGGCTCCGGTGAGATCCCCATCCCCTCCGCTCTCTCCTAGTGTTTCCCGTTCGTCAAATCATGCACTGTAGGCCAAGAACCGAAAGCTCCGATGAGCTCTTAGCCATTTCGGCCATGGCACCACCGCGCTCGTTGACTGTTCCAGCCAGCCGCCGTTGTCTCTCACCCGTCGATCCAATCTTGGCCGTCCAATTCTAATCTAGCGGCCGTGGATGGCCGATACCCCTTCGCTGCGAGTTTTGCAAAAATCCCCTTATAATTATCTGGGTCTTAACCCACGGTCCAAAGCATTTTTTTCAGATTTCATTTTCTTCTTTTTAAAGCATACTTTGGTTTGGTTAGATTGAAAATATGTTTTCAGCTATTTACAGTTTTGCCACTAGATTTGTTTAGGTCATAACTTTTTCGTTTTAACTCCGATTTGATCCATTCAAGTTGCGTTAGGTTCATATTTAAGTAATTTACATGTTCATACTACTGTTGGACATGTTTTCAACTTTTAAAATTCAAGGTTAGATTTAATCTATTATTTTACTAAAGGAAAACTTGTTTAATTCATAACTTCTCCGTTTTAGCTCCGATTTTTGTGATCTTCGCGTCTGTGTGGTCGTAGTGGGACGTAGATTCGTTTTCCAAACTTTTCATCTTGATTTTATGCTATTGGTGTACTATTCTAATCTATAGCTTTGTTTGCTTTGCATGATGGATACTTGTATGTTGATGTGTTATCGAGTATAGACAGTGAGCAATTCGTGGGAGATCAAGGGTACTACTTTGACGTGCAGGACCAGCAGGAGTACTTTGCTCAAGGCAAGTATAGCATGGGACCATCCTTGTTTTCTATTCACTTTAATATGTTAAATTCATGTTGCATGTGTCACCTTGATAGGGACTCCCTAGAATTGAACTTATACCTTGTCACCTATGGGATATGCATTGGGTAGCTTTGCTAGTGCTCAATTAAACCATGATCTTGTAACTTGACTAATGATATATGCAATAAACTTTAAAATATGATTTTTTAGCAACATGGAAACCGTGGCTACAGTGTTTAGCTACTTTCTAAATACTTCAGATTTCGATCCCTAAGGACTTATCTATAAGTGATCATCCTAGGACTTATAGTACAGCTGTGAGGGCTACATGGCTCTGGCTTTAGCTCAGTATGAGGACCTTTTCTAGCTTGTTAGTGGTTTCCTTTATTGGCGTAAGAATGGCTTGACGAATCAGATATAGTGCAGCCTCTATCCCCTTGAGTATAGGCTGCGCGTCATTGTGCCATCGGGAAAGGGGGGCTCTATATCTGTTTGTCGAGTGATTCTAATGGTCCTAACTTGTTAGACGAACCTTTAAAAGGCTTCATAGTGACCCATGTCTGCTCACCTAGGAAGTGTTTTGGGAATTATAAACCCAAGCATATGGGTATCATGACCCTACAGTGAAAGTGTACAACCTCTGTAGAGTGTAAAACTGGTATATCAGCCGTGCTCACGGTCATGAGCGGTCTTGAAGCATTTACGGAATAGATGAACACTAAGTATTACCTGTTTATGCTATTCATTATTCATATTTATATTGATTATGTGTTTTGCATTGGGAATTGAAACAATTTGTTGCTACTTTCAAGCTAAAATTGTGAGAACTAAAAGCTAAATGTTGCTAAACCTCTGGCAAGCCTTTTGAGCCTCATGAACCCCATGTTACACTTGTTGAGTACGACATGTACTTACACTTGTTTATTTTCATTATTTGAATAAAAATCCCGGATGGATAACAGATGGCTATGGGTATGATGATTTTCCTGAGGACTTCTAGACTTGTGGTCAATCAGTCGACGTCCCTGTGAAATGGAGCTTCCGCGAGAGATCTTTTCTTTATACTTCCGCTATATCTATGTGAAGACTCTCTCTTAATATTCATGATGTAATAAACACTTAGTGATGATACTATTCATAATTTGTCAGCTTATGTGTGTGACTGATCTCTGGGCGCACATAAGATTTTGTATCCCATTTTATCCTTAAAATTGGGTGTGACAAACTGGCTGATTCTAGTATGTGTTGCATCATTGTCTGCATTAGCTGCGCCTACATTGCCATGAGCTATTCCATGGTCATTGGTGGAGGCGGTGGATCCTCTTCCTAGAGCGGCCATCTGCTATCCAACACAAATATTCAAAATTTAGAGATATTCAAGTTATAGATCACTTATAAAGATAAAGAGTGCAATCTGGAAATTTTCTGGGTGAGTTCCAACAATAGCAGTTTGGTAAAACAGTCATATCTCGAGTTCTAGGATATCAAACATAGATTTTCTAGACATGGATGGAAAGCATATAAAATTGTCTACAGCTTTCTTATAGATGACTTTTCTAGATTATGACGTTAAGGTGGTAAAAACTAGAGAATAAGAGAAGTTGTCTAGAATTCCAGACAAAGCACAGAAATTTCAACTTGTAACAGTTATATCTCGCAAACGAAAATTGATATGAGGGTCATTCCAGCAGCATACGAAAAGTACAGAAGTCTATAGTCATTGCCAGATAAATTTCATAAACTTTGCATGAACTGATTTCGAGATATTCTACCAAGATCATAGGCTGCTCCAGAGAAACAACATGCAGAGAGACAAGAAAAACCAACCCCACAACCTATTTATTAATCCTTGTCTTAAGCCTATATCTAAATAAAATTGTGGGCTCCACAAATTCATTGCAATCATTACAAAGCTCCAAATCAAGTAAATTCATAATGACAATGCAACAAGACACTAAAGGTGCACAAAGCAAATAATGACTCAACTTGCGATACTATCAGTTTTCTTCATATTAAGGACAAAGATCCTAAAGTTTAACTTGAGATTATGCAAGATAGTGGTAAGATAAGATTCTAAAAGCATATCAATGCAAGGAATAAGATGAGAACAAGACTTAAAACCAAGCATCAAGGTGAAGGTGAATAGCAAGGATGAGGGTATAGTATAGAGGAAAATATCAAGATTTCTAGAACTAAGGATTTTTGTAGCAACTTTTAAACCTTAGAACGACTAGTTTCTACCTAGGCTTGCAGTCCTACAGTCAACACGGCTTCGGTACCAATTTATCATACCCAATTTTAAAGACAAAACTAGACATAAACCATATGTGTACCCATGAGTCAATCACACACATATAGAGACAAATTAAAGGCAAATACCAAGCACAATGCTTTTATTACATCACGAGTATATAATCCATTACATAAATATCAAAGTCTTATCAAGCGGAAATAAATAACTAGTAACTCCACGACGCTTCCATAGCCATAGGGACGGTTGACTAGTTGATCACAAGTCTAGTAATCCTCATAACCATTGCAATCTGTTACCCATCTAGGATTTTTATCTAAGTAATAAATAAACAAGCTGTAAGTACATGTCGTACTCAACAAGAATAAATGGGGTTCATGAGGCTCAAAAAGATAGACACTGGTTTAACTATGATTAACTTTTGATAAGTCATAGTTTTAAGCAAGTTGAGTAGCAACAAGTTTACCACAAGCCCATATTAATGATCATCTATTCCATAAGGGTCCAAGGCCGCTCGTGACCATGAGCATGGCTGAATATACCGGTTTTACACTCTACAGAGGTTATATACTTTCACCTTGAGTCAGGATTCCCATTTGCCCAGGGTCATGAATCCTGTAACACTTCCAAGGTGAGCAGGCATGATACACTATGAAGCCTTTCAAAAGTTCGTCTAACAAGATAGGGCCGCTAGGATTCCTCGGTAGGCAGATATAGGAACCCCCCTTTCGAATGGCACAATTCCTTCATGGCTATACACATAAGAAGAGAGGCAGTCCTATATTCAACGTGGCAAGCCCATTTTGTGCCATAAAGATAACCACTAACAGGCTAGAAAAAGTCTTCATACTTAGCTAAAGTCCAGAGCCATGTAACTCTCACGGTTGTACTATAAGTCCCGGATGATCGCTTATAGAAAAGTCCTTAAGGAGAGGAATCTAGAGCATGACAAAAACTATGCTCCAGGCCCCTTGGTTTCATGTTGCTAAAAAGCATATTTAGTGTTTATTGCATATTCCATTAGTCAAGTTATAAGATCATGGTCTTTAATTGAGCACTAGCATCATATTGCCCAATGTATAAACCCATAGGTGACAAGGAATCAAGATATCAATTTCTATGAAAATTCCTACGGTTATTAAAGTAGACTCATGCATATGATTAAAGTGATAAATAGTGAATAGGTCAACAAGGATGATCCCATGCTATACTTGCTCAAAGTTTTCCAAGCTGGTCGTCAAAGTACTAGGTCTTGCTCACCAAAAAACCGCTCACTGTCTATACTCGATTATCAAACATCAACACACAAGCATTCAGAGCTAATCATGCATAGCAAACAAGAAGTATAATAGAATGGTACAGCAACAATAGAAAAACAAGTTGAAAAGGTTATAAAACTAATCTGCGCATCGCTACGATCACACAGACACGAAGATCGCTGAAATCAGATTTAAAAAACGGTGAAGTTATGCTAATTATAAACTACAGGTGGCAAAACTATAATTTATGCGAACTAATTTCTAGTTAAAATAAATAAAATTCAGTTTTCATTATTGCATAGGGACTGCGGGTTCAAATAAGAGAAAGCCGAGGGGCTCTTTAAATAGTTTGCCGACGAAGGGGGTATGGGTGAATCTGGACCCTTAGATTAGATCTGATGGCTCAGATTAGAAGTGGGTAGAAATAGGGCTAGGCATGGCGGCTGCCAGGGCCAGGCACGGCGGCAAGAAGGTCGCCGGCGAGCACAAAATAAGGCCCTATGGGCCACGGCGAAACAAACCAAGGGCATGGGAAACAAGAGCGGACTATGGCGCGCTCACCTAGGGCGTTCCTGCGGACAGAGACGAAGCGAAGTCGGTCCGAGGGCTCGGTGAGACGATGGTGGTTTCCTACAGACACATCGGCAGCAGAAAATGAGCAAACAAGAGCGAGAAAAAGAGGAAAACCAGCATTGGGAACATCACTACCGCGTGGAGATGCTCGACAAAGGGTCGAGGATGGTAGAAAAGCAGGCTGAACGGCGGACCGACACTTGGCTACGGTAGCTAGGGATTGCGGCGGCACTGACAAGCTCGATGGAGACGATGGATGCTCATAGATGGGGAAAAAAGAGAGCGAAAGGAGGGCAGCGGCTTTTATAGGGTGCCCTGGTGTGGCACGCACACCCAAAAATCGAAGTCGGTTGCGGGTTACGATGCTCAGCAGCGTCAGGGCTCAGGTTTGACTCGCACAGGGGAAAGAGAGGGGGTGACACTGTTGTGTGGGCCCTATGCGTCAGTGGGAGAGAGGGGTGGAGCCCTAGGCGTCAGTCGGTCAATGGGAGTGGAGTGCGCGCTCTAGCAGCTGGATGGGTCGCGGCACTGGGCCGAAACTAGCGCCCTAGCTGGCGGCTTCGTAGGCAGGGCCACGACTGAGCTGCAGAGTTGAGAGCAGGCGGAGCTAGCCGGGCTGCTGCGCCAGAACAGAGGCAGGCCAAGCTGGGCCTTTCGGCCGGGAGACAGAGGGAGGAAAAGGAATTTCCTTTTTATTTTATGCATAAACTGAATTTTCAATTCAATTTCAAAAGCAGTTTTGAAACCAGATAGGGATTCAGATCAAAACCACACAGTACAGAAATACAGATGCTCCAGCATGAATGCAAAACATGTATCTAGCCTTATAGTTGATTTTAATTTAACAAAAAATATTATTTCCTATATTTGAATGCACACCTAAAAGCATATAATTTTAACTATGTCAAAAGAATGCTAATTTAAGGTGTTATAGGCCGTGTCGTCTGCACAGGAGCTCCACCCACACAGGAGCGTCGCCCGTAGAGGCTCATCGGCCAGCCCATGCCGCCACGCGGAGAGGCTCTGTACCTTGCACCGCCATGGCCGGGCGGAGCTTGGCCTGCACCGCCGTGGCTGAGGGCGGAGCTCCCTGCGTGCCTGGCAAGATGTGGCCCGCCAAGACGCGGCTCACCACCGTCCTCCCGTCCTCTGCATCCTCGCGCCCCTGCCATCTTCTCAGTTTCGCATCTCCGCCAAGCGTCTGCTGCTCCTCTGGGGTCGCGGCTGCCGTCGCCGCTCCTCAATGCCGCAAAGCGGATCCGCGCCGCCGCAGCTCAGCCTCTGCTCGGTCCCATGCCGCTGTCGCCGCTGTTTGGCCTAGCGCCTCCGCCACTGCGTGGCCTCGCTCGTAGGCTTGCTCCCCACCGGCCCCACGCTCAGCCTCTGCTCGCTCGCACGCACGGCGAAGTGGGTCGACCCCGTCCGCTCGATTTGTAAGAACAAGGTCAACCCAACCCTCTACTCCCCCAACCAAACACACCCAAAACTAGGGTCCAACCCATCCCCAACCCAGTTCTCCCCCATCCAAACACATGCTTAGTTCTTGAGTAAAATTCAACCGTGGTCCTCAAGGTTGTCTTTAGGTATTATCTAGATAGCCAAACTCACATAATGCATTTTTGGCTCCCTTAAGTTGTAACGGGTCTCAACTATAGCTCTAAGCAGTCGTTTACCCAATCCGCTATCCTACTGTGGCATGGATATGACAGATGGATCCACATGTCACTGACAAGGCTCCACCTTAATTTTTTTCATACGACCTCAGAGGAAGATGATTTTTATATGAAAATTGTAGCTTTCGATGAGATCTACAACTTTTAGTTTTGAGTTTTTTCATTTGAGATCGTTAAGGGATAAAAACATAATATAAAGTTTCAGCAACATATTAATCGAGTCCTAGGGCTTGTCGCTTTAGAAAAAGATATATGTTTCTTGTAGGATGTCAGATAAAGATACTTTGTATATGAAAATTATAGCTCTCGATGATATCTATGAATTTCTAGTTTTGAGTTTTGTCATTTGTGATTGTTAAGATGCTTAAAAAATCAAGTCTTTGTTGAATGGTGTCGAATAAAGATACTTTGTATATGAAAATTGTAGCACTCAATGATTAGGATCTCCACAAGGTGTAGCGCAGTCGCTCCTACCTAGGGCTCTGGCCGGTCATGTTGATCGACCGCCTTAGACAATACTCTTTTCCCAATACGTGTTGATGGGGGTTTTCTCTTTCACAAGTCATTGATCAGTGTTCCTATTTTATCTCCTATATGGGATCGGTTTGTGTTTTCTACCGTTGTCGTCTTCGTGGCTTCTACTCTAACATTAGGCACGACTCACTGGCCTCTTCTCCATTTTCTGACTATATATGCATCATGGCGCAGCGCACGATGTTCGATGGGATGCCCACATGCGTCGCCTCTACGCCTCTTCATCCATACATGCTCAACCGTTGGCTCGCCCTATAAAGTCGACTAGAGTTCCCCCACCATCCTCCCCGCTCGCTCCTCCCTATCACTTCCTCAATCTAGTGCTTCAAATCGACACTACAAGCCATCAATCGAGCTCAATATATACTAACGCCCTCGATCTCTTGGCCAAACCTTCCCCTACCCTCCTTTCTCCTGCATTGGCATCGTAAACACCTACCAAGTTCACCTTGCTCGTTCTTGGACTCCAATCCGCACCCAACCATGTCATTTCCATAGCTCGCCGAAGTGCACCACCACATATGTTTGCCTTTCACTATGGTCGGACGACTTTGAAGTGTCCCCATCATCAAGAACACCTCTATTGAGCTCATTGTGACCTCCTCTTCATCCTGTGCCACTCACCAGAGTTTGGCGGGCACAAGAGTGCCATCGTGACCAAGCTTGGCACAAGCAGCGAATAGGTTGGCGAGGGCAGTGGGGCAGGTGAGAAATAAGAACCAAGGTGTGGAGGCGTGCGGGGACTGCCATGGCAGAGGGAGATGGGGTGCACGATACTATGTGAGAGAGAAGGGGGGCAGAGAAACGAAAGAATAGAAAGGGAGGGAGGAGGTGGAAACAGCTAGGGGCAAAAACAACATTTCATCATTGTTCTGTGTCCTCCTGAGCTAGAAATGAATATTTTAATGAGCATGGTGTCTTCCACTAAATTTATCACAAACCATAATGTCAATAGCCAATTATACTTTTTTGAAGTGTTCGGCTGACAACTGTGACTTCAGTTTTAGTGTCCCGTAGCTAATTTCGCCATGATATTTATGTACTAGTGGCATGGAAATGAAAAAGTGGCCAGCGCCCATAGTACGGCGCTTCGCTTATTATTCTTGCTTCAAAAGCACAAGTGACTAGTTTTTATTGCAACAATATGATGCATAACTTATTGGCATATGGATATATATAAAGAGAGAGAGAGAGAGTATATTTAAGGCAGCAACTAGCAATATCTTTTCTGCAACAGCCTATACAGTATTGGTTTTATGTCTCAATTAAGTTGACTTCCCTCTCCTCTTATATTCCACTTATTATTGAGACCAGCAAGTGCATGCCCTATTGCTGTAGCATCCACCCTTAGACAATACTCAGATTATAAAACAGCTTTTTGTGTGCCGTTGCGCCCACAGGTTGTGCCACAAAACCACCAGCAGCTCCGTGGGTCAGCTGGATATGGATTAGCCAGAAGAGCAAGGCTGGACTTGTAGTGGCTAGCTGCCGTTGAGATTCCGGCATATCTCCTTTATTTACTATTTTGACCAACAGCTTGCTTCGGAAAAGTGTGTTAACGTTTACTGTTACTATATTATATATATATATATATATATATGTATTCCCGGGTTATCGAGATACACTGTATTGAATGATTCTGTTTATAGAATATCCATACTTAATTATACTCACACGTATTGGATTCTTAGTGCAGAAGTCTTTAGATTTCTCTCAGCAATATATGGTAACTCCAAGAAAATGTATGGTGCGAGCTTTCGCCACTACGTACGCATTGGGGTATCTTTTAATTTATCACGCAAAAAATATTTTAATGCATTTGTCTTGGAAAAAATGTGACAAATAAATGAGCTATTATTTACTAGAGAAGATCATGTACGAGCTGGGAGAAATGGTCGGCGTGCATGTACAGTGAACACCTTTTATATATAGTTCACAAGGTGAAGTAAGAAAAACCGAAGGAATGCACTAATGGTATACCTTCGATTCGTAGCCAGTTGAGTGTGTAGCTAAATAATGGTACTAAAGATATATAACATGCATGGAACCATGCAATATGATGATAATTGCAAATTAAAGCTGCATGCCTGCATCCAATAATTATGTTGCTACAACAAACATAAGATTGCCCTTGAAACAAGTAGAACAGGGACACCAGCTTCAGTAAATCACCTAGATTAATGCCACTTCGATCTCCATTTGTACGTACATATATATATCGATCAATAGCTTGCGCGTGGAACTGAAATTTGAACCTAAAATTTTTTCAAAGCAGCATTTAGATTATTCACAAGTTCAACTGCGGTGGAGAATCCATCTTCAATCTGCATGGTTAGAAAAATATAAACTGACATATGAAGCCTTGGATCGAAACTAAGAATTATTAGTAACATTATGAAGACAAGATGTACCTGCGCTGTGATAGTGATGTTTAACGAGGACCCGGCGAGCAGCAAGACGTTGGTGTTGATGGTGGAGAGTCCGTGCTTCTCCAGCTCCTTGAGGAGCATGATGAGCACCCCCTTCTTCTCCCGACACACCACCCTCAGCAGAACAGTCGTCCCCCGGACGTCCGCTTCGATCTTGGGGCCGGCGTCGTCCTCCTCCTCCAGTGATCCGACGCAGCACCGGGCATCCAACGGCGGGGACTCCGCCGTGCTGCCGGTGCTGCTCTGGCGCTCCTCCTGCAGGACCTTGAGCCTGCCCCTCAGGTGGTGCACGTAGTCGATGGTACTCCCCAGGAGAGACACCTTGTCTGTCTGGGAATTATATGAAATGAAACATACACACTTCACCTTAGTATTAACTA